>NC_053028.1:249009660-249232769 GCF_003073215.2 Triticum urartu | reverse complement strand
TTTTGGGATTCTTTTCAGAAGGCCATGGGCACCAACATCCGCTTGAGCATAGCTTTCCATCCTCAAACTAGCGGTTAAGTCGAGCGTGTCAACCAGATTCTTGAAGATATGCTCAGGGCTTGTGTGATCTCCTTCGGCATGAAGTGGGAGGATTGTCTTCCATATGCTGAATTCTCCTACAACAACAGTTTTCAAGCAAGTTCGGGCAAGGCCCCATTTGAAATTCTGTATGGCAGGAAGTGCCGTACCCCTCTCAACTGGTCTAAAACCGGTGAACGTCAGCTTTTGGGTAATGACTTAATCACAGAGGCAGAGGAAATGTGCAAAGTCATTCGTGATAACCTCAAAGCAGCCCAATCCCGCCAAAAGAGCTACTATGATAGTAAGCACCATGATTTGGCTTTCGAGATCGGAGATCATGTTTACCTCCGCGTCTCTCCTATGAAAAGTACTCGTCGCTTCGGTATCAAAGGGAAGCTTGCCCCCAGATACGTGGGACCTTTCAAGATTGTCAGCAAGAGAGGGGACCTCGCCTATCAACTCGAGCTTCCTTCAAACTTTGCAAATGTTCATGATGTGTTCCATGTCTCTCAGCTCCGAAAGTGCTTCAAGACGCCTGACCGCACTGTCAACTTCGAGGACAATGAGCTCCAAGAAGATCTCTCTTATCGTGAGCACCTAGTTGCTATTCTTGAAGAGACTGAACGCAAGACTCGCAACAAGTCAATCAAATTCCTCAAAGTCAAGTGGTCACACCATTCCGACCGTGAAGCTACCTGGGAACGCGAGGATCACCTCTGTTCTAAGTACCCGGTGTTCTTTCAGTCCTAGATCTCGGGACGAGATCCTTTCGTAGTGGTGGAGTGTTGTAACACCCCGGATGTGACTTTCCCAATTTGTACTCCAACTCTTGCCGTTTCCGGCGTTAAGTTCTTTTATTTTCTTGGGTTCGGGTTTTTGTCTCCATGTGTTGTTATCGTTTTCATGCATCTCATATCATGTCGTCATGTGCATTGCATTTGCATACGTGTTCATCTCATGCATTCGAGCATTTTCCCCGTTGTCCGTTTTGCATTCCGGCGCTTCGTTCTCCTCCGGTGGTCATTTCTACCTTTCTTTCGTGTGTGGGGATTAAACATTTCTGGATTGGACCGAGACTTGCCAAGCGGCCTTGGTTTACTACCGGTAGACCGCCTGTCAAGTTTCGTACCATTTGGACTTCGTTTGATACTCCAACGGTCAACCGAGGGACCGAAAAGGCCTCGTGTGTGTTGCAGCCCAACACCCCTCCAATTTGGCCCAAAACCCACCAAAACCCTCTCCATCATCTAGAGCGTTCGATCATGATCGCATGGCCGAAAACCGCACCTCATTTGGACTCTCCTAGCTCCCTCTATGCCTATAAATAGATCCCCTTCCGAAATCTTGGGTCTCCTCTCTCCCGAAACCCTAAAACTCCCATCTCCGCGCCGGACAACGTCCGTCCCCGTTCGGACAAACCGCCGCCTCCGCCCGCGCCAATCCGCGCGCGCCACGTGGCCCCGGCCACCACCGCCGCCGCCGGCCCGTCCCGGCCCAGGGCGGGCCCTCTCCACTCGCGCCACCGGGCCGCGCCCCGCCTCCCGCGCGCCGCCCTCGTCCTCCGCGAGCGTCGCCCGCGCCCGCTCGACCCCGCTGCCGGCGAGCGCCGCCCCGGCTGCCCGGCGAGCTCCGCCGCCGTCCGCCTCCTTCCCCGACTGAGCCGGCGAGCTCAGGCCGCCGTCCCGCGCCGGCGAGCGCCCCGCCCCGCCGCCAACCGCCTCCGTCCGGCCGGCCTCCCCCTCCTCTTCCCGGCAAGTCCGACGACGTCTCCGGCGAGCTCCAAGAAATCCGGCCATCCTCGTAAAACGTGCCAGATCTGAGATTTTAATCTCAAGGGTTGACTTTTTGCCCGAAACCCTAGCTCATATGCTCCTGTTCATTGCATCGTAACTTTGCATCCGTAACTCTGTTTTGGGCATATAGCATATCAAAATGTTCATCTCGGAGAGTACATCATTTCATTCCATTGCATCATTTTCATTTGAGTTCATCTTGATGCCCGAAATGCTGTTAGAAGAGTGCTTCTTGAGATAATTGTTAGATCTGCTGCTCCATTTAAATATTTGTCATTTTTGCCATGATTATTGTGTGCATGATATGCCCATGAGCTCTACATATGTTTTGTTAAGGGTTTTTCCATCTTTCCAGAGGTGCAACCCATGTATTTTTGTGAGGTGTGTGGTGACTAGCACAAGCTTGCAAAGTGAGGCACTTGGTAATGCTGATTTCAAGGACTTAGCATTTCCACTAAGTCCTTGACCTGTTTATCTCATATGGCCATATGTTCATGTTGTTTCCTAGTGATCCGTGCCTCTTTTGAGGATGATCAGTAAGGATGTTTTGTTATTATTGTAGTGCTCTATCCATCCATGTCTTTTTTTGCAATTATGGAGCACCCTAGCTTGATTCAATCGAGCTCTACTTTTGCTACTTCGTGAATCCGGGCAGATTGTCTACTTGTTAGCGATTTTGCCGAGGATGTTGTAGTTGATCCGTGCATGCTATGCTATTTTTATTGCCATGTCTAGCTTGCATTTTGTGTATTCTTGATGGGTGTATGATTAGATTATCATGACTTGCTCCGTAGTGAGTGCATCGAGCTCGTAAACATGCCTACTTGATATCTGTTTTCAGCATGCTCCAGTTTTCACTAAGTCTGAGAACTGATTAAGTTTTTGCCATGTTCACATGCTTGCAATTGTATTTTCTGATCCCTTTTGGCTCAAGGTCACTAAGGGACTTTTGTTAAGCTCTTTGAGTAGCTCCATGCCATGCTTTACTTTTCCATGTTAAGGTCCTGTAGCATGTAGTTTTGTTGCTCCGAAGTGTGCTACCTGATCTGAAATTCCAGACAAGTGTTAATTTCACTAAGTCTGAAATCTGTTTGCCATATGCATTCTTGCCATGCTTGTTTGAACCTGTTACTGGATGAATTGGCCATAGCTCAGTGCTAGACTTTGAGTAGCTCCATGTCTCTCAGCTCCGAAAGTGCTTCAAGATGCCTGACCGCACTGTCAACTTCGAGGACAATGAGCTCCAAGAAGATCTCTCTTATCGTGAGCACCTAGTTGCTATTCTTGAAGAGACTGAACGCAAGACTCGCAACAAGTCAATCAAATTCCTCAAAGTCAAATGGTCACACCATTCCGCCCGTGAAGTCTGAAATCTGTTTGCCATATGCATTCTTGCCATGCTTGTTTGAACATGTTACTGGATGAATTGGCCGTAGCTCAGTGCTAGACTTTTGTTAAGCATCTTGAACGAATACCTGCCATGTATTTTGTTGCCATGTTTGGGTGCTGTAGCTTATTCATCTCATTGCATTTAGATGGCTACTTGCTGTAAATCGCAGACCGGTGTCATATTTGAATTGCTTGCCATTTCCAAACCGTAACTCCGATTCCGGCGTTCTTTATATCGTTTTCAAGCGATTTCATCTCATCTTTCTAGTGGCACACTTGGATTTCCAAGTTGAGGACAGGTTCATGATTTCCTTGTCAAATCTTGCATATGCATCCCGCATCGCATTCCGCATAGCATACCATCCTTGCATCATATTGTTTGATCCTTGCACGTGGTTGATTGTGTCCCTGTTGCTTGTTTGTCTTGTTTGGGTAGAGCTGAGAGACGAGTTCGCTAACGAGGAGCCCATTGAGTTTGCTTTCGAGGATCCAGTCAACTCTGACGACTTTGCAGGCAAGATGATCATACCCTCGAAATCAACTATCTTTGCTTTGCTAGATGCTCGCTCTTTTGCTATGCCATGCTACGATGCCTACCACTTGCTTTCAAGCCTCCCAAATTGCCATGTAAAACCTCTAACCCACCATGTCCTAGCAAACCGTTGATTGGCTATGTTACCGCTTTGCTGAGCCCCTCTTATAGCATTGCTAGTTGCAGGTGAAGATTGGAGGCCGTTCCTTGTTGGAACATTTATTTACTTGTTGGGATATCATTATATTGCCATGTTATCTTAATGCATCTATATACTTGGTAAAGGGTGGAAGGCTCGGCCTCTCACCTAGTGTTTTGTTCCACTCTTGCCGCCCTAGTTTCCGTCATATCCGTGTTATGTTCCCGGATTTTACGTTCCTTACGCGGTTGGGTTATAATGGGAACCCCTTGATAGTTTGCCTTGATTAAAGCTTTTCCAGCAATGCCCAACCTTGGTTTTACCATTTGCCACCTAGCCTCTTTTTCCCTTGGGTTTCCGGAGCCCGAGGGTCATCTTATTTAAACCCCCCCGGGCCAGTGCTCCTCTGAGGGTTGGTCCAAATAGAGCCACTTGCAGCGCCACCTCGGGGCAACTCGAGGGTTGGTTTTAGTTGTACGTAGTGTTCATCTGAGTGTGCCCTGAGAACGAGATATGTGCAGCTCCTATCAGGATTAGTCGGCACATTCGGCGGTGTTGCTGGATTTGTTTTAACCTGTCGAAGTGTCTTGAAGAACCGAAAGGGGGGTCCCACTGTCAGTGGCGACAAAGAAATCGTTAAACAAAACTTTACCGCGAGGCGACACGTGAGTCCAACCCGGGTACTTGAGTTTGCTCGTTGCGCGATACGGACCACGCGCTCCCTGGGCTAGTTGTATGTGAGTGCTATCCGGTTAGGTTCCTCCGCTGCGCGGTCTTCCAACAGGGAGAGAGGTGTTACCTCCATGATGTAAATCTCACTGAGTCCAATGGCATTCTTTTGCCCTCCCTTACATTTGTGAATCTGGGAATGCTTGTCATGTGTTAGTGAAGTTGGTGTAGCTGCCACTACCATGCACCATGCCTTGAGGTTGATTTGTGGACTATCGGGATAAATAGCGCGTACATGTGTCCCTATACTATTGTACCCAGCATGCGCAACGACCCGCTGCATTATTTAATGCTCTTGGGTCATATCCAGAATGGGTCGCTGAATTCTGTAATCAGTGCACATCCAGCTTAGTAAATCTGGATCTACTCTTTTGAACCCTTAACTTGTAAGTTAAATCGCAATCGATTAAATCTTGTGCGCCTTGTCTGTATACTCCGTCGATTAGATCATTGCTAGACTGTACAGAGTATAGTAGGTTGAGCACTGACCTTCTCGTGAGCGGAGGTGCCAGCGGTGTGTGTTGCGAAGTGTGCAAGCCTCGCTGCTGATGTGCTGCGATCTGTGTTGTGGTGTGGGATCCGCTGACACTTCAACCGTGTATGATGATAGCTATAGCTGGCTGTGCTAGCTATCTGGCATGTGTAGATACTGTTCGTTATTATTGAGATATGTCGCTTCGTGAATCTCAGAGCTCGTGCCCTAATGCAAATGCATGGATGCGTATACGCGCTGCCCTGCAGCCTCACACTGTATTGTACATGTTCTTCTTATCTTCCGATGTGTCTTCTCCTCTGCTTCCTCTTTGTCTACTGCTTCTAAGGCGTAACTACTGATATAATTTTCCTATGATTATGTCTGCTTCCGTTTTCGTCTTATCATTGATCTACTGTTTTTTGGACGTATGTATGGGCTTATGATTTCTCCACTACATATTTTTTTACCTTTTATTGTCTCTTTCTGGTTACCCTAATATCTAAAGTTACTCTCGAAGTAGCTGCGGCCCTTCACTCATCTCTTTTGTTTTTGCTATTTCAGTGTTTTCAGAAACAGAATATCAGGAGTGGGACGTCGCGAAATTAGACAGATAAGAAATCCCTTTGGACGTGTTTCTTTCTCGGATAATTACCAGAGACTGTTTGGCCCTACTCCCCATGAGGATGGCTCACAGAGTTATACCATGAGGCTCATACACCAGAGGCACGAGTGCAAGAGGCGTGGGCGGCGCCCCCCCTTACGGGCGCGCCCCCTGCCTAGGTGCTCCCCCCGGGGCCCCTCGAAGTCTCCACCGACGTACTTCTTCCTCCTATATATACCACGTACCCCCAAACGATCAGAACAGGAGCCAAAAACCTAATTCCACCGCCGCAACTTTCTGTATCCACGAGATCCCATCTTGGGGCCTGTTCCGGAGCTCCGCCGGAGGGGTCATCACGGAGGGCTTCTACATCATCCATAGCCCCTCCGATGAATGTGTGAGTAGTTTACTTCAGACCTACGGGTCCATAGTTATTAGCTAGATGGCTTCTTCTCTCTCTTTGGATCTCAATACAAAGTTCTCCTCGATCTTCTTGGAGATCTATTCGATGTAATCTTCTTTTGTGGCGTGTTTGTCGAGATCCGATGAATTGTGGGTTTATGATCCAGATTATCTATGAACAATATTTAATTCTCCTCTGAATTCTTTTATGTATGATTGGTTTATCTTTGCAAGTCTCTTCGAATTATCAGTTTGGTTTGGCCTACTAGATTGATCTTTCTTGCAATGGGAGAAGTGCTTAGCTTTGGGTTCAATCTTGCGGTGTTCGATCCCAGTGACAGAAAGGGAACCGACACGTATTGTATTGTTGCCATCGAGGATAAAAATATGGGGTTTATATCATATTGCATGAGTTTATCCCTCTAGATCATGTCATCTTCCTTAAAGTAGTACTCTGTTCTTATGAACTTAATACTCTAGATGCATGCTGGATGGCGGTCGATGTGTGGAGTAATAGTTGTAGATGCAGAATCGTTTCGGTCTACTTGTCTTGGATGTGATGCCTATATACATGATCATACCTAGATATTCTCACAACTATGCTCAATTCTATCAATAGCTCGATAGTAATTCATTTACCAACCGTAATACTTATGCTCTTGAGAGAAGCCATTAGTGAAACCTATGGCCCCCGGGTCTATCTTCCATCATATTAATCTTCCAATACTTAGTTATTTCCTTTGCCGTTTATTTTACTTTGCATCTTTATTTCTCTTTATCATAAAAATACCAAAAATATTATCTTATCATATCTATCAGATCTCACTCTCGTAAGTGACCGTGAAGGGATTGACAACCCCTTTATCGCGTTGGTTGCGAGGTTCTTATTTGTTTGTGTAGGTGCGTGGGACTCGAGCGTGAACTCCTACTGGATTGATACCTTGGTTCTCAAAAACCGAGGGAAATACTTGCGCTACTTTACTACATCACCCTTTCCTCTTCAAGGGAAAACCAACGCAGTGCTCAAGAGGTAGCAAGAAGGATTTTTGGCGCCGTTGCCGGGGAGATTCGCGCCAAGTCAAGTCAAGATTTGACTCCTGACAACGAGCCATTTCTGGCGCCGTTGCCGGGGAGATCTACGCCAAGTCAAGACATACCAAGTACCCATCACAAACTCTTATCCCTCGCATTACATTAGTTGCCATTTACCTCTTGTTTTCCTCTCCCCGACTTCACCCTTGCCGTTTTATTCACCCTCTTTTCCTCTCTCCCTCTCTTTCCGTTCCCCTTCTCTTTTTCTATTTGCCTTTTTGCCCGTTTCTTGTTTGCTCGTGTGTTGGATTGCTTACTTGTCGCGATGGCTCAAGATAATACTAAATTGTGTGACTTTGCCAATATCAACAATAATGATTTTATTAGCACTCCGATTGCTCCTATTATCAATGCTAAATCTTGTGAAATTAATACTGCTTTGCTTAATCTTGTCATGAAAGATCCGTTTTCTGGCCTTCCTAGTGAAGATGCCGCTACCCATCTAAACAACTTTGTTGATTTGTGTGATATGCAAAAGAAGAAATATGTGGACAATGATATTGTTAAACTTAAGTTATTTCCGTTTTCGCTTAGAGATCGTGCTAAAGCTTGGTTTTCGTCTTTTCCTAAAAATAGTATTGATTCATGGAATAAGTGCAAAGATGATTTTATCTCTAAGTGTTTTCCTCCCGCTAAGATCATCTCTCTTAGAAACGATATTATGAATTTTAAGCAACTTGATCATGAACATGTTGCACAATCTTGGGAGAGGATGAAATCAATGATACGTAATTGCCCATCGCATGGTTTGAATTTATGGATGATTATACAGACTTTTTATGCTGGATTGAATTTTGCTTCTTGAAATCTTTTAGATTCGGCCGCGGGAGGCACTTTTATGGAAATCACTTTAGGAGAAGCTACCAAACTCCTAGATAATATTATGGTTAATTATTCTCAATGGCACACTGAAAGATCTACTAGTAAAAAAGTGCATGCAATTGAAGAGATCAATGTTTTGAGTGGAAAGATGGATGAACTTATGCAATTGTTTGCTAATAAGAGTGCTCCCACTGATCCTAATGATATGCCTTCGTCTACTTTGATTGAGAATAATAATGAATCTATGGATGTGAATTTTGCTGGTAGGAACAATTTTGGTAATAACGCGTATAGAGGTAATTTTAATTCTAGGCCATTTCCTAGTAATTCCTCTAATAATTATGGTAATTCCTACAACAATTATTATGGAAATTTTAATAAGATGCCCTCTGATTTTGAATATAATATTAAAGAATTTATTAGTTCGCAAAAGAGTTTCAATGCTTTGATTGAAGAAAAATTGCTTAAGATTGATGAGTTGGCTAGGAACGTTGATATAATTTCTCTTGATGTTGATTCTTTGAAACTTAGATCTATTCCACCTAAGCATGATATCAATGAGTCTCAAAGCCATGAGAATTCCCATTGATTAGTGCAAATAAAGAACCACTAGGATGCGTGCTAAGAAAGATTGCTTTGTGAAAACGTGTTCTTCTAGTTTTCATGATAATAAGGATGAAGATCTGAAAGTTATTGATGTGTCCCCTATTAAATCTTTGTTTTGCAATATGAATCTTTATAATAATGGGCTTGAAGATGAGCCACCTTTACCTAGAAGGCGTTCCAAAAATTCGGAGTCTTTAGATCTTGATGCAAAAATTGTTAAAAGTGGGATTGAACAGATTAAAACATTAAATATCGATGAACCCACCATTTTGGATTTCAAGGAATTCAATTATGATAGTTGCTCTTTGATAGACTGTATTTCCTTGTTGCAATCCGTGCTAAATTCTCCTCATGCTTATAGTCAAAATAAAGCTTTTACTAAACATATCGTTGATGCTTTGATGCAATCTTATGAAGAAAAACTTGATTTGGAAGTTTCTATCCCTAGAAAACTTTATGATAAGTGGGAACCTACAAAAAAAATAAAATTAAAGATCATGAATGCTATGCTTTGTGTGATTTGGGTGCTAGTGTCTCCACGATTTCAAAAACTTTGTGTGATTTGTTAGGTTTCCGTGATTTTGATGATTGTTCTTTAAACTTGCACCTTGCGGATTCCACTATTAAGAAACCTATTGGAAGAATTAATGATGTTCTTATTGTTGCAAGTAGGAACTATGTGCCTGTAGATTTCATTTTTCTTGACATAGATTGCAATCCTTCATGTCCTATTATTCTTGGTAGACCTCTCCTTAGAAAGATTGGTGCAATTATTGATATGAAGGAAGGGAATATTAGATTACAATTTCCATTAAGGAAAAGCATGGAACACTTCCCTAGAAAGAAATTTAAATTACCATATGAATCTATTATGAGAGCCACTTATGGATTGCCTACCAAAGATGGCAATACCTAGATCTATCCTTGCTTTTATGCCTAGCTAGGGGCGTTAAACGATAGCGCTTGTTGGGAGGCAACCCAATTTTATTTTTTATTCCTTGCTTTTTTCTCCTATTTAGTAATAAATAATTTATCTAGCCTCTATTTTGGTTGTGTTTTTTGTGTTTAATTAGTGTTTGTGCCAAGTAGAACCGTTGGGAAGACTTGGGAAAAGTCTTTTTGATCTTGCTGTAAAAAACAGAAACATTAGCGCTCACAAGAATGGCTGCCATTTTTATTTGGATAGTGCTATTTAGTTAATTCTTTTTGCAGATGATTAATAGATAAATTCCTCGCGTCCAGCAATTTATTTCAGAATTTTGGGGGTTCCATAAGTTTCCTTTAGCTACATATTACTACAGACTGTTCTGTTTTTGACAGATTCTATTTTTCGTGTGTTGTTTGCTTATTTTGATGAATCTATGGCTAGTAAAAGAGTTTATAAACCGTAGAGAAGTTGGAATATAGTAGGTTTAACACCAATATAAATCAAGAATGAGTTCATTACAGTACCTTGAAGTGGTGTTTTGTTTTCTTTCGCTAACGGAGCTCACAAGATTTTCTATTTTGAGTTTTGTGTTGTGAAGTTTTCAAGTTTTCAAGTTTTGGGTAAAGACTTGATGGATTATGGAACAAGGAGCGGAAAGAGACTAAGATTGGGGATGCCCATGGCACCCCAAGGTAAAATTCAAGGACACCAAAAAGCCTAAGCTTGGGGATGCCTCGGAAGGCATCCCCTCTTTCGTCTTCGTCTATCGGTAACTTTACTTGGAGCTATATTTTTATTCACCACATGATATGTGTTTTGCTTGGCACGTTTTGTATGATTTGAGTCTTTGCTTTTTAGTTTACCACAATCATCCTTGCTGTACACACCTTTTGAGAGAGACTCACATGATTTGAAATTTATTAGAATACTCTATGTGCCTCACTTATATCTTTTGAGCTATATAGTTTTTGCTCTAGTGCTTCACTTAACTATCTTTTAGTTTTATCTTCTACCCTTATACAAGAGTCATGGTGGTCATCACCTTTCCTTTTTTACACCTTTTCCTTTGACAAGCACTTTATGTTGGATCGATCCGGACATATATATCCACTTGGATGTAGGTTCTCATAAATTATTATTGTTGACATTTGAAAGTGCGTTATATCGACTAGAGGGGGGGGGGGGGAATAGGCGATTTTTATGAGAGTCTTCAAAACGTGAGAGTTATGAAGACAAACAACGAAGATTATGCCTATTACTATGCAGCGGAAGTTAGATTACACTAGGCCAGCCATGGTCATGTATTCAATAGAGTGAAAGCACAATGACAAACAGCTTCAGTGTAATAAGGATCAGGTAGGAAGAAGTTATGAAGCCAGACAGATCATACATTCATGTTGTGAAGACAAAAGATAAAGCAAGCATGCAATGGCTTCACAATGAGTAATAGTAAGAAAAGGAAGTGAAGATGAAACCAGTGACTCGTTGAAGACAATGATATGTTGGACCAGTTCCATTGCTGTGACAACTGTAACGTCTGGTTGGAGCGGCTAGGTATTTAAACCTTAGGACACACAGTCCCGGACACCCAGTCCTGAACACACAGTTCAGGACACCAAGTCCTCACCGTATTCTCCTTGAGCTAAGGTCACTTAGTCCTCGCCCAATCACTCTGGTAAGTCTTCAAGGTAGACTCCCAAACCTTCACAGACTTCGTTCACTGGCAATCCACAATGTCTCTTGGATGCTCTGAACGCGACGCCTAACCGTCTGGAGGATTCACAGTCCTCAAGTGTAATAAGTCTTCAGATCACACAGACAAGAAGACTTAAGTGATGCCCAATTCTCTGGCTCTGGGTGGTTAGGGCTTTTCTCCTCGCTAGGAATTTTCTCTCAAAGGCTTCGAGGTGGGTTGCTCTCAAACGACAAAAGCCGTGCACTGAAATCTGAGCAGCCAACCGTTTATGGTTGTAGGGGGTGGGCTATTTATAGCCACTTGGCAACCCGACCTGATTTGTCCGAAATGACCCTGGGTCACTAAGGAACTGACACGTGTCTCAACGGTCAGATTTCAAACTCTCATGGCAACTTTACTTGGGCTACAAGCAAAGCTGACTTGTCCGGCTCTGGACAAGATTCGCTCTCATTGTCTTCACTCGAAGACATAGGTTTTTGATTTAGGCATCACTTCAGTCATTCTGACTGGTTCTCCTGGACCCCACTTAACAGTACGGTGGTTCCTATGACTCAACACAAAATAAAAAGAACTACGAAAGATCTAAGTCTTCGAGCTCCATAGGCTTCATAACGTGTCTTCTTTTGTCATAGTCTTCAATGTGAATATCTTCATATACCACCTTTGTCTTCAATGTCTTCATACATTTTTAGGGGTCATCTCTGGTAGTAAAACCGAATCAATGAGGGACTTCTACCTGTGTTATCCTGCAATTCTCACGAACACATTAGTCCCTCAACTAGGTTTGTCGTCAATACTCCAAAACCAACTAGGGGTGGCACTAGATGCACTTACAATCTCCCCCTTTTTGGTGATTGATGACAAACTAGTTGAAGTTTTCAACGGGGAATATAGTCTGTGAAATTGTAAAGGATAGGAATTGTCTTCAAAAGTTGCAAGGGCTCCCCTTGAAGATGTGCATATAAGTTAATTTGCTTTTGGAATGCAAATGCACATGGCAGGTTGTACTTGTGGAGATCCACTTCAACTTATGATGACAATCCACTATGCATGTGAAAGTATATGGAGATAATGACATGCATAATGGAAAATGGACGTCTGCAGAATGAGATAAGTGCGGAATTTATCGTCGCACATGCGGAATTTATCTTCACAAAACAGGGTGGCAAACAAGTAGCAGACGACCATCGAGTTTTAGTGTTACAACTCAAAGAACCAAATGAAGTAAAAGTGAGAGTTGTAAGCACGAAGCAAAATATAGCAAAACATAAGGCACCCGCCCATATGGACCCGCTTGAAGACTATAAACTCATATGCTTCTCCCCCTTTGTCAACAAGGATCAAAAAGGTTTGAAGACATAGAGTGTCTACTCGTTCCCAGGAGCAGCAGGGTCGTTGGAGGTGTTTGGCGGTGCAGAGGCTTGGAGGTGCTGAAGCAGGTGGCGGTGATGTAGCATCGTCTTCTTCATCAATGATTCTGGCAGTGACTGTGGCAGCAGATGAAGAAAACTCAGAGTCTTCAAGTGATGGTGTGTTGCGCATCACAGCCCTTCTAGGAGGTGTGGTGTCAAACTTGAATCGCTCTGTGAAGCCATCCTCTTCAAGTTCAGCTTCAGTACATATCATTGAGACCCTTTCCATGTACGACGACAGGTTTCATGAGTGACGAAGCATTCTTGGTGGCAAGATTTCGAAGACGATTAACATCCACCAAGAGGCTTTTCATCTGACGCTTTAGCCAGTCGTGATGCCTATCTTGTTTTTGATGAAGGGCCACAAGAAGCTCTCGGTCATTGAGAACACGAGTGCGCTTCTTGGGTCTTGAAGCAGTTGCACTATCAGTGGCTTCAGTTGAAGCAGGGTGTGGCGCACGTGTAGTGCCAGCCAAAGGATACACCCTGGAGATGGCTTCAACACCTTCATCATTCTGAGTGAAGCTCTGGTGTTCTGCATTCTAAAGACTTATCGGTTGCTTGGCAGGCTCAGGACATATAGCTTCAGCAGAGGTATCCACATCTGGCAAGAAGATCCGATGGTTTCGGGCTGAGGGCTGGTACGAGATCATAGAGTGCAGTTTGATCAGCTTCATCACCCAAGGAGCATAGAACTTCAAACCAAATAAATTTGAGCCTGACGCTGCAAGTTGGTGTATGAAGAAATCCTGTGCGTTGAAGCATTTGCCATGAAGGATATAGAATATGAGAGTCTTCATTGCACCCTCAATCTTGGCATGTGGAGAGTGTCCCTTAATGGGCCAGAGAGTCCGCCAGATGATGTGATATATGGTCCTAGGCAGGTACTCAAGGTCTTCAACGAAGAACTCAGTTGGATAGGGTGCATCATGAGGCAATGGCTTCATCATTGAGAGCATCTGACTCATATTTGGTTCAGGCCTCTGGAATATGCTCTCAATAGCTTCAGAATGTAGTTGACAGCCTTCCTCGAAGAATTCGCCAGGAGTGGGCAGGCCGGTGAGCTCAATGATATCAAATGCATTGGCTTCATGATGGACATTGCCGGTCATCCACTCCAGGACCCAAGTCTTCGGATCTCTGTTGTATCCTTTAATATGGAGGGTGGCACAGAACTGAAGCAGAAGCTCTTCATTCTAGTGCTCTTCATCAATGAAAAACTGCAGCAGACCCACTTGCTTAAAGCAATCCAAAGCTTTCTCTAGACATGGCATACCAACAATGGCTTCAACCTCAAGGCGCTTGTGCGGGAAGATGCGACCTTGGTTGTGTAGGATGCTTGAGTAGTAGCTGCGCTGAGGATAGCTCCAGAACCTATCTGATACAATCCTTTCCCTTGAATAGGGGTTCTTGAGCTGTTGAAGAACATGTTATCTGCCTTGAAGCTATTGATATCAAAGGAGCCAGGTGCTGATGTAGGACCTGGGAACCTTGGAAGCCTTGGGACTGGCTTCTGGACATGAGGCCTGTGCTCAACATGATAATCAAATTGAGGACTAGCAGCAGACTCAGGAACAGAAGTGTCTGGATCAGTAGCTTCGCTGTCTGCTGAAGCTTTTGGTGGGGAGGGCTCCACATTTGCTTCAGTGTGTGTTGTGGCAGCCTCAACATTTTCAGCCTCCACTTGTGTAGTTGGAGGGACAAACTCAGGCACGTTCTCCTGGAGAACTGCGTCTTGATGGAGCGGGGAAGTGGGTTCTGGTGGTGCTTCTTCATTGTCTTCGGCTGATGCAGCCGGAATTTCTTCAGTATAGACTTGAGGCCTTGGACCTTTGCGAAGCCTGCGGAATGCAGACGATGCCTGTGGGGTTGGAGTGGGCTGGGCCTCAATGTCTTCTTTCTCTTGAGGGCGATCCGCAGATGACGCATCTTGTGCAATTAGCGTCAGAGGACGACCAATGCTGATGAGTTCGCTTGTTTCAAGCTGAGGAAGGGTTGCATCATCTTGTACATTGTCCTGATAACCAATGTCTTCAGCAGCAATTGGGTCGGCTGCTGGTATATCTTCAGCTTCAGGAGCCTCCGTGGAAGCAGACTCATGAACTGTCAATTGGCATTCTGCATTGGGGTGAACCATAGAGAGAGGTTCAACTATCAAGGGCTCTGTGGGAGCAGCCCGAGATTTCTTGATCTTGCGCTTCTTGCTGGGGGCAGTAGGAGAGGCTTCAGAGCTTTTGCTTTTCCTAGCTTCAGCCTCAGCAGTCCTTGTCTTCTTGAGCTCTGAAGCTGTTGACCGGCTCTTTAGCTTCGAGCCAGTCGTTGCAGTTGGGAAGACAATTGGAACCGCTTCTTGCCTAGGTGCCTCTGGTTCAGCCATAGCAGGCGTCTTCTTCTTCTTCGCGGCCATCTTGGGGTCAATGCCTGGACGCCCAAGTGCCTTGCGCTTTTCAGCCTCATTGTAGGCTTGTACACATCTTTCCGCCAGAGATTTCATCCGCTCACGTGAGCCCTGAGCTTCTGCACGCTTCTTCAGAAAGTTTTCCTTGAGCTCATGCAGCATGGTCTTGAAGCTCTTCACTTCTTGCACACTAAGCGTGGCCATGTTCTTCTTGAACTGAGCCTTTTCATGATCAATTTTCTGCTTCAACTCAACAATGCGCTGAGCAATGGCAAGTTCTGAAGCAATTGCGCCTTGGAAGGCAACGCTGAGGCCGACAGGCAGCTGCAGATCGTCGAAGCTTATGTCTAGTGTGGCAAACCATTCGTCGATGAAGCTGTGGATGATGGCGACATCAAAGAGAGGAAAATTGTTGAAGATTTCATCTTCTTCTTTGCTTTTGATGAGCTGCTCTAGAGCGTCATCTCCAAGATCTTCATCGCTTGATAGATCAATGGCTTCGCTGCGCAGAATGGCAGCAGCTGTGAGCTTTTTGCCGGTGTGTGGCTGAGGCACCTTGTCCTTCTGGGGCTTGGAGACGCGGGATACGTCTTCTGACTGCACACTGGCTTCAGGAGGTGCAGTTGCCAATGGCTTCGCCCTTGAGACTTTTGACGAAGGGGCCGGCTTTGAAGCTTTTGGCTTCTTTGACTGCTTTGGCTGCGGTATAGCAGGAGCTTCATCAGACTCAGAGTCAGCTGGAGGGTCATTCACAGCAGTCCCTTGGACTAAGATGTGGGTGGTGAGGCCCTCAAGGTGGGCAAACGGACCGATGACATTGGGTTCTGCGTAGCGTGTGCCATCTGCCCTTGGTGCGGAGGGGCCAGGGTTGAAGTCTAACCCAAACTTCTTCTTGTTCAGCTTCGCTGATTTTTGGGCAAACTGGAAGTTGCGCTTGAATAGATTGTCGTCACGACACCAGAGGAGTGACGACGGATGCGCATCATCAGGCTGTGGTCCTGGGACCATGCATGGGTAGAAGCCTTGAGCTATGAGCTTCATCTCTGGTCCTGGGTACAAGGTTCTTGTATAAGATGTCTCCCCACGGTCTTTTGATGGCACTTTTCTCAGCATACTCTTGGGTTGTGAAGCGGTATTTGAACCATTGTTCAGCCCAATAGCGTCGAATCCATTGGATTCGGGTCTTGCACTGCCCATAATTCTCTTCAGGATCTGTTTTATACATTTCTGCCAGGTCTTCAGGAAGATCTTTGGAAGTTCCTTCACGTTGCTGTCTGCCCCCTTCCTTGCTGCTGCTTCTGAAGCCATAAACTTTAACTTTAAAGGCTTCAAAACTTTCAAAGGCTTCAAAGGCTTTCTTTTGCTGGACCAACAGGAACTGGCTTCAGGAGAATTTATGTGATGCTGTAGGAATTCTGCAAATGAATGCAGACTATGAGAACCGAAGGATTCTCCCACAGACATGTACCTGTGACAGCATTAAGGTGCGAGGGAAGGGGAAGAGGTCATATGCATTCTCAGAAGGTTTTGAAGATTAATCATTCTAGAAGACATTGACCTCATCGTGCGAAGACATTCACTCATATATAAGAAGTTGGTTCCAGATTTGTACGAACCCACAGACCAGTACAAGTGAGGAATCTAACTACTTCATGAAGCACAAGTGAATATACTAGGCATGTTATGAGATGCAGATTGAGAGATCTAACTTGTGTGAAGATAAACTTCTTATGGTAGAAAGTGACAGAACCATGAGATCAAAAGGGGCTGTAAAAAGAGGTTTTATTTACCACACTTGGAACTGCTAGACGGAGTGGGAGATGATGCCGAGCAGTTCAGTCCTCCGTGCCCTAACTTGGCGACGGAAGACACCTACGGTGACGGCGGAGAGAACGATGTCCGCGGTCGGTGTGAGGACGGCGTCGGAGAGGTTGCGGCAGCGAAGCGCTTCGTCGCCGGCGTCATCGAGAGCTAGCTGTGGCGCTAGGGTTCGTGCGAGGATGGAACAAGGAGATAATGACTGCGGTAAGTGTGAATTTATAGGCACAGGGGCGGCACTGTGCTATTACACAGGTGCCCCTGGCGATTCGCATCTAAGGAACGCGTGGCCAGTTTGCGGAAGTTTGGGGTTTGTTCCACGTCCCACGCACGCCTGGATTGTCGGGCGGTCGTTCCTGCTTCTCAGGATTTTATGTGGAGGAATGAGCATTGAAAACGGACTTTATGGTTGTCTCTATATCTTCTGCTGACAAGGACGCAGTGAAGACATTCGACAGTTTCAATAGAATGCATATGACTTGGAGAGATAGAATTTGAGATAGAAAGCATAGAGAGATTAGGGTCCGATCACATTCACTTAGTTCAAAAGATTCAACCAAGAAGACATAGCTATAAGTGAATGCTGTAGAGGACAGAACACTAGTATGTATACATCTATATAATCAACGTAGTGAAGATAATCATGAAGACATGTTGAGTTCGAAGCCAAACCAAATGTGAAGATATTGCAAGGAAACGCCATGAGTGAACCACTTCAAAATAGAACGTTTGGTGGTGGCGTTACCCACCGTATAGGAAGTATTAGACCCAGACACGGCGCACAATTATCGTGGCGCTCCGAAGTCAAATTCCACATTAATGTATTCACACTTAGAATGTATGTCTTCATTGATTGAAGATATACTTTACTTTGTGCGTTGCACATCTAAGTCATCATATGCATAAGTGTTAGGATGTGTGCCTGATCACAGGACATTTGAGGATTCCAGGATATTTAGCTCACACCGTAACTTGCAAAATCTCTTCTCGTCCAAGGGCTTGGTGAAGATATCTGCCAATTGTTCTTCAGTGTTGACGTGTATGATATCAATGTCTTCCTTCACAACATGATCTCTGAGAAAGTGATGACGAATTTCAATGTGCTTTGTCTTCGAGTGCTGAACTGGGTTGTTGGCAATCTTGATGGCACTTTCATTGTCGCAGTAAAGTGGTACTTGCTTCAGATGAATGCCATAATCCTTGAGTGTTTGCTTCATCCACAGAAGCTGAGCGCAGCAAGATCCAGCAGCAATGTATTCAGATTCAGAAGTGGAGAGAGATACACAGTTCTGCTTCTTTGAAGACCAACATACAAGTGATCGTCCCAGAAAGTGACATGTGCCTGATGTAGACTTGCGATCAACTTTGTCACCAGCATAATCAGCATCCGAAAATCCAACCAAATCAAACTCTGAGCCCTTTGGATACCATAATCCTAGAGTTGGGGTGTGAGCCAAATATCGAAGAATTCGCTTCACAGCTAAGTGATGCGACTCCTTTGGTGCCGCTTGAAATCGAGCACACATGCAAACACTAAGCATAATATCTGGCCTAGATGCACATAAATAAAGCAAAGAACCAATCATGGAGCGGTATACCTTTTGATCGAACTCTTTACCATTGTCGTCAGGACCTAGATGATGTTTGGCTGGCATTGGTGTTGTGAAGCCTTTGCAGTCTTGCATACCGAACTTCTTCAGGCAATCTTTGAGATACTTCTCTTGAGATATGAAGATGCCATTGCGTTGTTGTCATATTTGAAGACCAAGGAAGAACTTCAGCTCTCCCATCATGGACATATGATATTGCTCTTGCATCATATATCCAAACTCTTCACTGTACTTCTGATTGGTGCAGCCGAAGATAATGTCATACACATATATTTGGCACACAAACAGTTCACCATCATATGTCTTCGTGAAAAGAGTGGGATCCAGGGAACCAGGTATGAAGCCTTTGCTCTTCAGGAAGTATTTGAGTGTGTCATACTAGGCCCTAGGGGCTTGTTTTGAGGCCATACAGTGCCTTGTTGAGCTTGTATACCATGTCAGGATGTTTTGGATTTTCAAAGCCAGGCGGTTGTGCAACATACACTTCTTCTTCAATCTTGCCATTGAGAAAGGCACTTTTCACATCCATTTGATATAGAAGTATGTTATGATGATTTGCATAGGCCAGCAGTATGCGTATGGCTTCAAGCCTAGCCACAGGAGCAAATGTTTCATCGAAGTCAATGCCCTCCACTTGAGTATATCCTTGAGCAACGAGACGAGCTTTCTTTCTGACAACTTGACCATGCTCATCTTGCTTGTTGCGGTATATCCATTTGGTGCCTATTATGTTGTGCTTCCGTGGATCAGGACGCTTGACCAGTTCCCATACATTATTCAGCTCAAACTGTTGAAGCTCTTCTTGCATAGCTTGAATCCATTCAGGTTCCATGAAGGCTTCTTCAACTTTCTTGGGTTCTGATATTGATATGAATGCGAAGTGCCCACAGAAATTTGCTAGCTGAGTTGCCCTTGAACGAGTGAGTGGACCAGGTGCATTGATGCTGTCAATTATTCTGTCAATCTGCACTTCATTGGCAACACGAGGATGTACAGGGCGAAGACTTTGCTCTTGCTGATCTGTGTTGTTGTTGGGAGGGATGTCTTCAGGCTGAGCATTGTCTTCATGTTGATCAGGTGCTGAGATGATAAGTTCTTCTTCAGGATGAGCTTCAGAAGGTATAATCTCTCCAGTTCCCATAAGCTTGATTGATTCACTAGCTGGAATCTCATCTAGCACATTTGGCAGTTGCTCTCTTTGTGAACCATTTGTCTCATCGAACCGCACATCCACTATTTCAACCACTTTGTAATGAAAGAGATTGAAGACTCTGTAGGAGTGCGAATCCTTTCCATAACCAAGCATAAAGCCCTCATGTGCTTTTGGTGCAAACTTTGAGGTGTGGTGTGGGTCCTTGATCCAGCACCTTGCGCCAAATACTCTGAAGTAACTGACATTTGGCTTCTTGCCAGTTAGGAGTTCATAAGATGTCTTGTTCAGAAGCTTGTGAAGATAAACACGATTGATTGTATGGCATGCAGTGTCAATGGCTTCAGTCCAGAATTTTCTTGGAGTCTTGTATTCATCTAGCATTGTTCTGGCCATCTCAATGAGTGTTCTGTTCTTGCGTTCGACGACGCCATTCTGCTGTGGCGTGTACGGAGCTGAGAATTCATGTGTGATGCCCAACGTATCAAGATATGTATCAAGGCCAGTGTTCTTTAATTTAGTGCCATTGTCACTTCTGATGTGTTTTACCTTGGCGCCAAAATTGTTCATAGCACGATTGGCGAAGCGTCTGAAGACATCCTGCACTTCAGTCTTGTAAAGGATTATGTGCACCCAAGTATATCTAGAGTAATCATCAACAATGACGAAGCCATAGAGGCAAGCAGTAGTAGTAAAAGTTGAGTAGTGAGTGGGACCGAAAAGATCCATGTGGAGCAGTTCGAAGGGTTGAGTAGTAGTCATGATTGTCTTCGAAGGATGTTTTGCCCTTGTCATCTTCCCTGCTTCACAGGCACCACATAAGTGATCTTTCTTGAACTTGACGCCCTCGCCTATGACATGCTTCTTCTTCGCAAGGGTGTGGAGGTTCCTCATGCCAGCATGCCCAAGCCTCCGATGCCAAAGCCAGCATTCTGAAGCTTTTTGCAAGAAGACATACTGCAAGTTGTGGCCCTGCTGAGAAATCAACCATGTACAGATCATCTTTTTGATACCCTTCAAACACTAGAGACTTGTCAGATTCCATTAGTACTAGGCAACGATATTTTCCAAACATTACGATCATGTTCAAATCGCAAAGCATTGAGACAGACATTAATTTGAAGCCAAGGGATTCAACAAGCATGACTTTATCCATGTGTTGATCCTTTGAGATTGCAACTCTACCTAGACCCAATACCTTACTTTTACCCGTGTCAGCAAATGTGATGTGGCTCTTGTCGGATGGACGTAAGGTTGAGTCCATAAGAAGGCTGCTTTTGCCAGTCATGTGATTTGTACACCCACTGTCAATAATCCATTCTGAAGACTTTGAAGATGCTGGTGTCGTACCCTACAGTGCAGTTAGGGGGATAGGCTTCACGAAGAGAATTGTGAAGCAAAAACATTTGATGAACCAGTGGGTTATGAAAACTTAGATCCAGATTAGGACTAATAGGGAGAGTAGCATGCGATTCAGGAACGAAGTACATAATGATGCCATTCGGGCATTTTATCTTGCGCCCTACAAGATTTTTAAGGTCCCCAGCAATGGCGTTAGAAGATTTTATTTTTCTGCTGGAGACCTTTCCCTGCAAAAGAGAGTTAAGATTTCTTAACCTCCCACATCTTCAAGGGTGGCTTAGAAGCAATAAGTCTAAGTGCAGCATCTAAATTTTTTGGCTTTGAAGCCTTAGCAAACAGTCTTGCAGGTGGACAATAGTACTCATAAGAATAAGTAGAATAATTTTTGGTCATATGAACATGACGGTTTGATGAACCGCTCTCATATTCATATGGCTGAGTATGGTTTCCCTGCAAAACATTTGCATTAGTGTGACTCAGGTGAGTCCTCTGTTTGTATGAAGCCTTTGGACCGTATGAAGCCTTTGGTCTGAGGTTTGTCTTCTTCAAGTGAGGTGTCATGAAGACATTCACAGGAAGATTTTCCAGACACTTTTTCGGAACCCAGATCTTCTTCATAGGCGGTCCATTCCCGCAGTTAGTACCAATGTACCTGGCAAACACTTCACCATTCTGATTCTTAAACAGTTTATAGTTTGCATCAAAGGATTCATCAATGATAATGGGGTTAGCACAAGTGAAGCCAGATAAATTGGATGGATCTGCTGAAAATTCCTTTGCAGCAACCCATGTGGTTTTGGGTTACTGCTCAGGTTTCCAGTAAGAGCCATCTGCATTTATTTCCTTATGAACCCAACACCCTCTTTCCTAGGGTTTCGGTTCAGAATCTGCTTCTTGAGGACATCACATAATGTCTGATGTCCTTTAAGACTTTTGTACATCCCTGTTTCAAGCAATGTCTTCAACCTAGCATTCTCATCAGCAATAGCAGTGGTATCCTCAGCAGAGGGGTTAGTTACCACATCAACAGTTGAATATATTGCAACAGCAGTAGCAGTGGAACATTCAGCAACAGAAGTAGCATTATCACGCTCAATGCATTTAAGACATGGTGGTTCAAATCCTTCCTGAGCGGAACTGATCTGTTCGGCGCGAAGTGACTCGTTTTCCTTTTGAAGATCTTCATGAGCCGCTCTCAATTTCTCAAGTTCTTACTTCCTTTGAAGATAATCATAGGAAAGCTTTTCATGAGTTGTTGAGAGAGTATCAAGACGATCTTCAAGTTCCTGATACTTAACGTGAAGATTTTTTTATGTCTTCAATTAAGGATTCAGATCGAGTCATTTCAGCACCCAACAGATCATCGCTTCTGTCTAACAGTTTTTGAATATGTTCCATAGCTTTCTGTTGTTCAGTTGCAATTTTAGCAAGTGTTTTGTAGCTGGGTTTTGAACCACAATCAGAATCATCTTCACTAGATGTTTGATATTGAGTAGCGCGTGTGTTTACCTTGGCACCGTGTGCCATGAAGCAGTAGGTAGGAGCGGAGTAGTCCTTGTCATTTGCATCGGTGTCGGTGATGAAGTCATTGTCTTCGGTGTTGAAGATGGACTTGGCAATGTATGCTGTAGCCAGACTAGCAACGCCAGAATCGGACTCCTCCTCAGACTCCACCTCCGCCTCCTCAGAAGCGGACTCCTCCTCTAAATCCATTTCCTTGCCAACAAACGCACGTGCCTTGCTAGATGAGCTCTTCTTGTGTGATAAAGACTTTGAGGAAGACTTGGAAGAAGACTTTCAGTATTTCTTCTTCTTCTTGTCGTCAGAATCATATTCCTTGCTCTTCTTCTTCCTTCTGTTCTCATTGTCCCACTGTGGACACTCAGAGATGAAGTGTCCAGTTTTCTTGCACTTGTGACATGTTTTCTTCTTGTAGTCATGAGCAGAAGCTTCATCATTCCTTGAGCTTGATCGTGAAGATTTTCTGAAGCCTTTCTTCTTGGTGAATTTTTGGAACTTCTTCACTAGCATTGCAAGTTCCCTTCCAATGTCTTCAGGATCATCAGAACTACTGTCAGATTCTTCTTCAGATGAGGAAACAGCTTTTGCCTTCAAGGCACGAGTTCGCCCATAGTTTGGACCGTAGATATCTCTTTTCTCAGAAAGCTGAAACTCATGTGTGTTGAGCCTCTCAAGTATGTCAGACGGATCGAGTGTCTTGAAATCAGGACGTTCTTGAATCATCAGGGCTAGGATGTCAAACGAACTATCAAGTGATCTCAGCAGCGTCTTGACAATTTCATGTTTGGTGATCTCAGTGGCGCCGAGGGCTTGAAGCTCATTTGTGATGTCAGTGAGCCGGTCAAATGTGTGTTGGACATTCTCATTGTCATTTCGCTTGAAGCGGTTGAAGAGGTTGCGAAGAACACTGATTCTCTGATCTCTCTGGGTTGAGATGCCTTCATTGACCTTGGAGAGCCAGTCCCAGACCAGCTTGGATGTCTTCAAGGCACTCACACGGCCATACTGTCCTTTTGTCAGATGACCACAGATGATATTTTTGGCAGTAGAGTCCAGTTGAGTGAACTTCTTGACATCAGCAGTAGTGACACCTTCTCCATCCTTGGGAACGCCGTTCTCGACGACATACCATAGGTCGACGTCAATGGCTTCAAGATGCATGCGCATCTTATTCTTCCAGTAGGCATATTCAGTTCCATCGAAGACGGGGCACGCAGCGGAGACTTTGATTATCCCTGCAGTCGACATAGCTAAAACTCCAGGTGGTTAAACCGATCACACAGAACAAGGGAGCACCTTGCTCTCATACCAATTGAAAGTGCGTTATATCGACTAGAGGGGGGGTGAATAGGCGATTTTTATGAAAGTCTTCAAAACGTGGGAGTTATGAAGACAAGCAGCGAAGATTTTGCCTATTACTATGCAGCGGAAGTTAGATTACACTAGGCAAGCCATGGTCAAGTAATCAATAGAGTGAAAGCACAATGACAAACAGCTGCAGTGTAATAAGGATCAGGTAGGAAGAAGTTATGAAGCCAAACAGATCATACATTCACGTTGTGAAGACAAAAGATAGAGCAAGCATGCAATGGCTTCACAATGAGTAACAGTAAGAAAAAGGAAGTGAAGATGAAACCGGTGACTCGTTGAAGACAATGATGTGTTGGACCAGTTCCAGTTGCTGTGACAACTGTACGTCTGGTTGGAGCGGCTAGGTATTTAAACCTTAGGACACACAGTCCCGGACACCAAGTCCTGAACACGCAGCTCAGGACACCAAGTCCTCACCGTATTCTCCTTGAGCTAAGGTCACATAGTCCTCGCCCAATCACTCTGGTAAGTCTTCAAGGTAGACTCCCAAACCTTCACAGACTTTGTTCACTGGCAATCCACAATGTCTCTTGGATGCTCTGAACGCGACGCCTAACCGTCTGGAGGATTCACAGTCCTCAAGTGTAATAAGTCTTCAGATCACACAGACAAGAAGACTTAAGTGATGCCCAATGTTCTCTGGCTCTGGGTGGTTAGGGCTTTTCTCCTTGCTCGGAATTTTCTCTCAAAGGCTTCGAGGTGGGTTGCTCTCAAACGACAAAAGCCGTGCACTGAAATCTGAGCAGCCAACC
The DNA here is from genome assembly GCF_003073215.2 of Triticum urartu. NCBI lineage: Eukaryota > Viridiplantae > Streptophyta > Magnoliopsida > Poales > Poaceae > Triticum > Triticum urartu. The sequence goes on along the minus strand of NC_053028.1, from coordinate 249,208,090 downwards.
GTTTATGGTTGTAGGGGTGGGCTATTTATAGCCACTTGGCAACCCGACCTGATTTGTCTGAAATGACCCTGGGTCACTAAGGAACAGACACGTGTCTCAACGGTCAGATTTCAAACTCTCATGGCAACTTTACTTGGGCTACAAGCAAAGCTGACTTGTCCGGCTCTGGACAAGATTCGCTCTCATTGTCTTCACTCGAAGACATAGGTTTTTGGTTTAGGCATCACTTCAGTCATTCTGACTGGTTCTCCTGGACCCCACTTAACAGTACGGTGGTTCCTATGACTCAACACAAAAGAAAAAGAACTACGAAAGATCTAAGTCTTCGAGCTCCATAGGCTTCATAACGTGTCTTCTTTTGTCATAGTCTTCAATGTGAATATCTTCATATACCACCTTTGGCTTCAATGTCTTCATACATTTTTAGGGGTCATCTCTGGTAGTAAAACCGTATCAATGAAGGACTTCTACCTGTGTTATCCTGCAATTCTCACAAACACATTAGTCCCTCGACTAGGTTTGTCGTCAATACTCCAAAACCAACTAGGGGTGGCACTAGATGCACTTACATGACCCGTTTCGGGCTACAACGTTAATGTTGCAGACTTTTCAGACGACGATTAAGGAGTTTTAGGTCGTGGTTCTATACTCAGTGGTGCCGTTGGAGTTGATGGACTCACTTATTTTCCAAGCCTTCCGCTGTTATCGTTATTAGATGGCCTTAAGCCATATTTATTGTAATAAGTTCTCTTTTGAGACACTCGATGTAATAAGTGTGTGATTGCTACTCTGCTATAAATCCTTCAAGTACTGTGTGGTGTCAGCATTACTGATCTAGGGATGACACCGGAGCAGAGAGATTGGACCGTTTGAGGTCTGGTCGCTACAGCACATCAGCCTACTAAGGGGCTGAGCGCCCCTCCCACCCCATCTCACGTAACTTGGAGAGGTGGGGGCGCCTCCCCTAGGGCTACCACCCCTCCCGGCTTGGGGGGCAAGTTTCCTAGGGGTGGGGGCGCCCAAACCCATCTAGGCTTTTCCCTGTGGCCGCCGCCCCTCCCCTAGGGAACCCTAGGGCGCCTCCTCCACCCTCTTCCCCCTATATATAATGAGGGAGAGAGAGGGCAGCCGCACCCTTCCCCTGGCGCAGCCCCTCCCCGTCTCCTACACCTCCTCCTCCTCCGTAGCGCTTGGCGAAGCCCTGCCGGAGAACCACGAGCTCCGTCACCACCACGCCGTCGTGTTGTCGTAGTTCTCCCTCAACTTCTCCTCTCCCCTTGCTGGATCAAGAAGGAGGAGACGTCCCCGGGCTGTACGTGTGTTGAACGCGGAGGCGCCGTTGTTCGGTGCTTAGATCAGAATCGACCGTGATCTGAATCGCTGCGTGTACGACTCCACCAACCGCGTTCTTGTAATGCCTCCGCTTAGCGATCTTCAAGGGTATGAAGATGCACTCCCTCTCTCTCGTTGCTAGTATCTCCTAGATTGATCTTGGTGACATGTAGGAAATTTTTTGAATTATTGCTACGTTCCCCAACAGTGGCATCATGAGCTAGGTCTATGCGTAGATTCTATGCACGAGTAGAACACAAAGCAGTTATGGGCGATGATTTGTTCAATTTGCTTACCATTACTAGTCTTATCTTGATCCAGCAACATTGTGGGATGAAGCGGCCCGGACCGACTTTACACGTACGCTTACTTGAGACTGGTTCCACCGACTGACATGCACTTGATGCATAAGGTGGCTGGCGGGTGTCTGTCTTCCCCACTTTAGTCGGATCGGATTCGATGAAAAGGGTCCTTATGAAGGGTAAATAGCAATTGGCATATCATTGTTGTGGTTTTGCGTAGGTAAGAAACGTTCTTGCTAGAAACCCATAGCAGCCACATAAAACATGCAACAACAATTAGAGGACGTCTAACTTGTTTTTGCGTGGTATGCTATGTGATGTGATATGGCCAAAAGGATGTGATGTATGAGATTTATCATGTTCTTGTAATAGGAATCGCGATTTGCATGTCGATGAGTATGACAACCGGCAGGAGCCATAGGAGTTGTCTTAATTTATTTATGACCTGTGTGTCAATGAAAATGCCATGTAATTACTTTACTTTATTGCTAACCGTTAGTCATAGTAGTAGAAGTAATAGTTGGCGAGGCAACTTCATGAAGACACGATGATGGAGATCATGGTGTCATGCCGATGACGATGGTGTTCATGTCGCGCCTCGAAGATGGAGATCAAAAGGCACAAGATTATATAGGCCATATCATGTCACTTTATGATTTTCATGTGATGTCTGTCATGTTTACATCTTATTTGATTAGAAAGACGGTAGCATAAATAAGATGATCCCTCGCTAAAATTTCAAGGAAGTGTCCCCCCTAACTGTGCACCCTTGCGAAGGTTCATTGTTTCGAAGCACCACGTGATGATTGGGTGTGATAGATTCTAACGTTCGCATACAACGGGTGTAAGCCAGATTTACACGTGCGAAACACTTAGGTTGACTTGACGAGCCTAGCATGTACAGACATGGCCTCGGAACACAAGAGACCGAAAGGTCGAACATGAGTCGTATAGTAGATACGATCAACATGAAGATGTTCACCGATGATGACTAGTCCGTCTCACGTGATGATCAGACACGGCCTAGTTGACTCGGATCATGTATCACTTAGATGACTAGAGGGATGTCTATCTAAGTGGGAGTTCATTAAATAATCAGATGAACTTAATTATCATGAACATAGTCAAAAGGTCATTGCAAATTATGTCGTAGCTTACACTTTAGTTCTACTGTTTAAGATATGTTCCTAGAGAAAATTTAGTTGAAAGTTGATACACTACAAAAAATACACTTCCGTGATGATACGTGTTTGTCACAGTAGGTCGCTTTTTTGTCATGCATGTACATCCATGACAAATTTATGACAGAATCAAGATAGTCATACCTGTGTTGTTGTAGAAGTGTTCCATGACATTACCAAAATTATCATCACGGAAGTGTCCACTTCCATGACGATAAATCGCGCGTCACAGAAGTGCTTTCGTCAAGGGTGACCGACATGTGGCATCCACCGTAATGGAACGCCGTTAAGCTATCGGGTCGGGTTTTGGATCCGATAACCCATTAACGGCCCCAACCAATGGGGATTTTCCACGTGTAAAATCATCATTGGCTGGAGGAAACACGTGTCGGCTCACCGTTGGGACAGATGTCAACCACTCATTGGATGGAAGGCGCCTATGATACGTTGACACGTGGCATGGCCCAACAGTGGCCCATTCCTGTGAAAAGGCCGGCCCGTTTGACTTGGTCAAAAGCTGGCGGGCCGGCCCATGGAAAGCCTGCTAACGGCCTGTTCAAATATAGCCCATTTACAGCCCGCTAACCCAAGGCCCGTTACACCCTATCCGAATTAGGCCCAGTAGTGTCATCTGGGCCATCCAATATGATTCCAGCCCGTTTTCACTTCTGGCCCATGTATGGCCCATGATGTCTTTCGGCCCATATGAGGCCCTATGTAACTCTTGGCCTACTAACGGCCCGTGGTGAAACTGGGCCGTAATGAACAGTGTATCACTTTACACCCATTAACGGCCCGTGGTGAAACTGGCCCGTAATGAACAGTGTATCACTTTATACCCATTAACGGCCCGTTATTCTGTTGGGCCGTTTCCAGCCCATGTTATCTTTCGGCCTTCTCAGAGCCCATTTATTCTTGGGCTCATTTCCAGCATTCGTTTACTTACGGCCCGTTACTGTCATTTTCTGCTTGTGGGCCAAATTCAGCACGTGGTTACAGTCGGCCCGTTTGTGGTCTGTTAATACGTTGGGCCGATTTCATAGCGTCATCAAATACGGCCTATTAATGATGGCCTGTTATGGTCGGCCCATGAACAGACGATTCCAACTCTATCTCGTTTACGGCCATAATGCAGTCTGTTTGGCCCATGTTTGGCCAATCGATTATACGGCCCGTATAAGGCCCATTGATAATACGGCCCGCAGAAGGCCCATTGTTTCTATGGCCCGTAGAAGGCCCATTGTTTCTATGGCCTGTAGATGGCCCACTGTTTCTACGGCCAGTAGGAGGCCTAGTGTCACTACAGTAAATATTAGCCCATGGTTATTGTGGCCTAGTTTTAAAAAATAGGTTATTGCAGCCACTAGCTAACCGTGGAAAAAGAACTGCAATGACTACAAGCAAACAAATAAACAAGACAACAAGGAAATAAATAAGCAAGCAACTAACGCTAGGCTATCACGGCTATTACACATATTACATCCACTAGGCATCAAAGTTCGCCACCAGTGCAAATATAGGGAACAAAGGAGCATATCATATACACTGGTTGTCAAAGTTGGCGACGAGCGCAAATAAACGCCGCAGCAAAACAAATCCAGAACTAAAACCACTTCAGAAGATCTCAAGAAACTATATCCTGGGTACCCATAATGCTGGCAAGATGCTTAGCAAGCTTATTAACTTTCTCTTATTTGGCGCTTAAATCCTCTAGCCCTTGTTGTTGCACCAGAAAATATGCATCTGAATTCTGCAGGGACTTCCTCAGTCCTTCAGCTTCCTGTCGCAGCACATCTGATCGATGTCTTTCAACTTGAAGTTGAGACTCAAGAAGACGAACTGATTCAGGCAGCGAGTTCGAAGAGCTTGTGCCAACAGTAGTGGCCAGTAACTCGAACACTACATCAAGACAAGACTTTTGGGTTCCCTCACTGTCGTCAAGATAGTTTTTATCAGCTTTCTTGGAGACCAACAGGGATGTCTCACTATCTTGAACATTATCTGCATTACTTCCTTTACCATTGGATAACGCGGTACTGTTCTCCAATATTTTGTCCGCATTCTAAAAGAGAAACAAGAAGACACATCACATGTTTACCATGTTGTATATGAAACTCATTTTGGTAAATGAGTTCAGTAGTAAAGTGGAAAGGATAACAGTATGAAACAAACATATATCTATGTACCATGGTCACTTTATGGTCTATACCATTCTAGTTTTTGTTGCCAAATCAAGATAGAGACACAGTTCAAATAATATTTGTTCAAGACAAAGCAGAATAGACAGAATATAAGTGTGGGTAACTATAGAGCAATAACAACACTTGTAATGTGCATGACATGAGAACATAACTGTTTATTCAATTGAAACTGGAATCAATATAGAGCAGGTTACAACAGCAAACCAGTTAAAGAAACAGGTTTAAAACATACCTGTTGCGCCATTGGAGTTTCAATTCCATCCTTCAAATTTGAAAATAGTTGGTATGAGTAAATACAGTCATGCAAGAGCAAAGGAGTATGAACCATAGCTACAGAACCTAACCTGAGAACAAATCTTCTTCTCCTTTAAGCGTTGAGTTGGGATTCGGAGTGGTGGTCCTCATGCTTTGGGCACTGCAATTCCCTTACTAACTGCTCGTGTTTGGGTGCTCTGTGGTGGAGACGGTGCTGTGTCAACTGGAACTGGGTTACTATCTGCCGGGGTTGGGGTTATAAGGGGTGTAGCTGGTTCTCTGTCCAACTGGGTAGGGGTACAATCTGCGAGAGTCTGGGTTATGCGTGGTGGATCTAGTCCTCGGGCAAGTACAACTGTGATTCTATCTGCATCAACTGGTAGCACTATCTTTTCTGAAGACCGTGTTATTACTCCCTTAGATACTGCCATCATGCTCTCCAATTCAAATGGTTGATAAACAAGAAAAGTAATTGAAAGTATAGACATTGTATGATAGACAGGTGCAATGGATAGTGGGGAATAAAAGAGGGCATGAAATAATTCATATTTATGTTGTCTAACCAAACAGGATAGCATGACACAATTTCACATATATGATGGCTAACTAAACAGGATAGCATGACACAATTTCACATTATGATGGCTAACTAAAAAAGATGGAAAGACATAGTTCAAAATATGAGACTATGTAAACAGGATGACATGACATAACTATATAATGTGTTTATTAAATAGGTTGGCATGCCATAATTCACATACATTCATAGATAGAATGCCATAATTCAAAATATGATGACTGTAAACACTAAACAGGATGAGATGATATAACTATATGATGTCTTTATTAAATGGGTTGCCATGCCATAATTCAGATAGATGATGTGTATGTACTATGTAAACATGATGGCATGATATAATTCAAATATATGATTTATATAATAAGCAAGTAAGCAGATGGCAATCCATATATGATGTAAAAACTAAGCAATGCAAGACAACATGCATGACATGGGTAATATAACCCTGCCAAGTTTGAGCATAGACCTCAAGGGGAAAATAGGACTGGTCATCAGTCTCTAAATCCTCCTCTGAGGAGCTCTCTGTAACCAGCAAGATGTCTGCTTCAGCAGGTAGCATTGTCTACTCTGAATACCTTGTTTTCATTCCAGATACTTCCATCACCGCTTCAAATGGCTGATGCACAGGAAGAGTAGTTGAATATACAAACGTTGTCGCCAAATGGAACACGTAATACAAAAAATGATAGCATGATATAATTCACATACATGATGATTGGCTAAACAGGATGGCATTGCATAATTCACATATATAATGCCTTTGCAACAAGATACACTGTATAATTCACATATATAATGTCTTGCAACAAGATGGCAATGCATAATTCACATATATGGTAATTAGACACTGAACAGGTGGCATTCACACAAAGCATGTCTAAACTAATCAAATGACATAGCAATGCGAGACACCATACGCACGATATGAGCAACATAACCCTGCCAAGTTAGAGCATACACCTTGGGGGGGGGAATAGGACTGGTCATCTGTCTCTGAATCCTCCTCTGAGGAGCTATCCGTAACCAGCGAGATATGTGCTTCGTCAGATAGCATAGTCTGCTCTGAAGACCTTGTTTTCACTCCAGAATTTGCCATCACCGTGTCAAATGGCTGATGCACACGAAGAGCAGTTGAACGTAATAACATTGTTGACAAATGTAATATGTAACGAAAAAAGGATGGCCTGATATAATTTACATATAAGATGACTGGCTAAGCAGGATGGCATTGCAAAATTCACATATATGATGCCTGGCTAAACAAGATGGCGTTGCATAATTCACATAAACGATGAATAAACTAAACAGATGGCATTCGCACAAAGGATGTCTAAACTAAGAAGATGACATATTTGATGTATAAAGTAAGCAATGCAAGACACCATATGCATGATATAACCAACATCAACATGCCAAGTTAGAGCGAAGACCTCAGGGGGTAAATAGGAGTTGTCTTCTCCTTCTGAATCCCCCTCAGAACAGATATCTTCCTCTCGATTACAATTCGAAATGCATGGAGGGGGGGGGGCTACCTTTGCGCCTACCATGGAGCGACGTCTGCATGAAATTTTATTGCCACACAAGGCTCGTCTCTTTTGCTCTACATGTTCAGTTCCATTGTTTACAATAACTGTCATGCATAGGAATAAAACATAGTGAGATTATGTAAGGAGTGCATGCAGAAATCCAGAGTGATGGTAGCAACCTGTGGATAGACCCAAAACCAATAATAGCAGGCAGATAATGGCTTCAGTTAAAAAATACAGATAATGGCTTCTTTACTGTTTGTTCCCACCCAACATGAAACTCATAGTAGACACCGGAGATTAACCAGATAGTAGATAGATACTATTCATAGCGGCCCTGATATGTACCCCACAACCATTTAAAAACTCAAGTTTGACCATTAGTTTGGAGCTGACTCAGAGTCTAATCGGTGAACATGACGATAAAGTAGCATGTAATATTAGGCGATGCATAACGTAAGCAGACACGAAAGAGTGCGACCTCTCTTGCGGACCCGTGTAGTCCTCGAGGTCATCCGCTCGGTTGATGATGGTAGTGCAGTTTTCATGGCTGCCAGCGGCGGGGAAGAGGATCTGAGGCAGCGAAAGACAGTCTGGAGGCCGGATCCCTGCTGTGTTGGACCCTTCTGTCGTTGGAGCACCTAAGCTGGGGTGGACGACGGCGCAGCAGGAGCGGGACAAACCACGCAATGTTTTCTTTGACAACTATCTGTAAGAGAAGTAGTTCTATAAGGGCTCATTTGAATTGGAGGATTACAACAATGCAGGGATAGGAAATAGAAAGGAATAGGATAGGAATGCACGTGCAAAACAGAGAATTTAAAAACACAGGATTTCTGCCAATCTGGGTGTTTGATTCACAACAATTGGAAGATCACAGGATGCAAAGAAGCATGGTGAGATTAAGTCAAACCACAAGAAAAATTACGGTTATAATGCTATTATGCTACTATCTCTTAGTCTTGTGCTTCATGAATAGGAATTTTAAAAGGAGGACAAGTGAAAATTAAAATTCCTACGTTTTTTCTTTCAAGGAGACACTAAAGGAACAAATCCGTGTGCTCAGTAGACAATATATATAACATGTAGAGTAAAAAAGAGATGCAACAAGTGTACAACCTCTTTGGCGAAGCCATGTCGATCTCAACGTGATTGGGTTGGCCGGTGAGGATGCTCCGGCTGACTTGGCTGTCGGAGGAGGGGAAGAAGATCTTAGGAGTCTGGAGATGGAGCCCGAGGTACTGCTCCGCTGTGATGGAGGGTTTCATTGTTGGAGCAGCTCCGATGAGTTGTACGACGACGAGGCTGAAGCAGGACAAGAGAGACAACGAACAACGTTAACCTGAGTGGAATTCTAATAGCATCTCCAATACATGACGTAAAATACATAACCACAAAGTGCTAAATGTAAAATACATCAGCCGCTCATCTCTGAACTTAACTGTCGAAACTGAATTTAACTGTCAAAACTGAACTTAACTGTCAAAACTGAATTTTGCTGTCGAAACTGAATTTTGCTATCGAAACTGGACGCACTAGCAAGGTGAGGCTACACGTCAGTCGACTGACTTTTTCATCTATGGTCAGTCGATTTTGCAGCCGTTGGATACGAAATCAAGGGCCTGCGGTTCATCTTCAACCTCCACCCCCCTGAACCGGCCAAACAGCAGCCCCCCCGCCGCCCACGGTGCGCCGCCTCACCCGCCCCAAAAACACTCCCCACCGCCGGTCCGCCGCCGCCCCGGCCATCCCTCTAGGCCCTCCTGTGCCGAGCTTTTTCTCCGGCGATCCCCACGCCAACGCCCCGCCAACGCCCCGCCACCGCCGGCGACCACCGCCCCCATCCTGAACCCTAAGATAGATAGTGGGGTACCTCTCCGGCGAGCCCCCCTCCCCGCTGCGGCTGGTTCTTCCTTCACCTCGGCGACATCGGAGTGAAGTGTTGCTAAATCGGAGCAGCATTGCAAGCAAGAGCAAGAGCGAGAGCGAGAGCAGAAGCGCGAGAAAGAGCAATAGGAAGAGCAGACCAGGTAGGGGACCGAGAGCAACAGTAGAGCAGCAGCACGAGCGAGAGCTAAAGCAGCACCAGGTCCTACTGATGTGGACGTCGCCGCCGAGGGAGCGACGCCGTGGAGGAAGTGGCTGACGACGCCGCCGTGGATGGAGCCGCATCGTGTCGGCTCAGGACCGAGCGCCAACAGCACTGTGAGATCGAATCAAGAAGAAAATGCGGCGATTAGTGTACAACCTCTTTGGTGGCGCCGATTAGGCCGCAGCTTCATCCGAGGAAACGGTGATGATGATGCTCTTCCGGTGGTGCAGGTGAAGACGGCGGTGTGGGAATGGAGGTGGCGCAAAAGACGAGGGGAACGTCGGGGCAGCTCCTTGGAGGTAGAGGACGGTGTGGCTGAACCGGCGGGACGATGAGATCGACGACGGATCCTCATCCGGTACGATGGATGAGGGACGTCGAGGTGTTGCTGTGGACGACGTCGTCGGGGAAGAGGCTCCGGCTGGGTGGCAGACGGAGCGGGGTGTGGGGTTTCGTCGCGGGTTTTCGCGGCCTTGGGGTACGAATGGGTGGGCGGATGGGATGGCAGTGGGGAACCATCGCTTAGAGACGCGCTTGTCTGAAATGTGGGGTAAGTTATGAAAGTAACCCCACCGATTTGAGGCGGTTCTTTCGATTCAGGGGTACCACAGGCATTTCGCGTGTTGGGATTTCACAGGAGGTGGGAGTTTTCGCGCGCGTTGTAATTTCGGAATAGCAAGGCGCGGGTTGAGATGGAGGGAGTTGTCGGAGCACAACGAGACAAAGATATATCTTAAATATTTCGGGCTAACAAGGCGCGGGTTGAAATTTCCGGACAAGCCTAACGTGTACTGTACCAAATCAATGCGCCCTACAAATGTCATTCAAAACTTTGATTTCATGTTATGTTCAATTAAAATATTTCTCTACATGTATAATGCATGCAACCTACTACTCAAATGAACGTTTTAGTGCATTCCAAACGTATATACTACCGCTTCAATATGAACTAAATTTGAATTCGTTTCTCTATTTGAATAAGATCTACAGTAATGATTGTTGTGAAGTCAAAGCATTTGAATTCGTTTCTCTGTTTTAATAAGATCTACAATCATCATTATTGCAAGTTAAACCATCGTTTGTGTATTATCTTCACAGCACACCACATGATTAGTCTCGAGTTACATATGAACTATGTGTACTATATGAACTCGAACTAGATTATTTGAATCCACTTTATTTTGATTTAAAATCACATTACATTTCTAGCTGTAGCTAGATCTTCATAATCTAAACCATGTCTCATATGTATAATGTGTTTATCACATTATGTATGGTGCCCCACCGCATACGCAAATATTTAGATGTGAGTTGCAAACACCACACATTACCACAAATTCAAATAAAATGTGAGAATGTTCGATATATAGTATTGTTTAGATTGTTCGATATTTAGTTGTAAGCTGCAAACGCCACACATTATCACAAATTCAAATAAAATGTGAGATTGTTTGATGTATAGTATGGTTTAGATTGTTCGGCATTTAGCTGTGAGTTGCAAACACCCTGCATTATCACATTATGGTATAACATGTGCACAACACGTGTATCACCGCTATATTCATGCATGCAATGTTTAAAACACTATGATCTCCTATTCAAATATATGAATCCGCTTTCATATCAAATTATGATCTTTGTTAGTCTCTTACACCCACACAATCCTCTAACCTTTGTAGCTACCACTAACTTTCTCTCGTGCATGCACACGCCCTCCTCGCCCTCCCCCTCCCTCGGCATTCTATCCACCGGGCACATTCATTTTTTTCTTTAGGTTGTTCTCCTAGAGTCTCCACAACTCCTTTCCGACACACACCGATCGATAAACCTCTCCAGCGATGCCTGCCTAAAACATACAAACACACCTTCAATCTCCTCCTTTATGTGTCCTTGCCTCGTGTCTCTCATACGGTCAAACACACGTGTAAACTCTCGCCCCTCTTTTCATCGCTCTCTCACAACCGCACACTCCTCCCCCTATCTAGCTAGTAGTTGGGCCTCTCGCACCACCTCCTAGCTCCATTCTCTCTGTCTATCCATCTCGCTCGGCCTTATTAGCCTCTAACAAATGGACGTACACTGACGGATCTCTCGCTATACATATAGCTAGCTAGGTCCTTATAACACGTTTTTACCCACACGTCAATCGATCTACCTCATTAGTTGTGTCTCTCCCTTCCTCCGACAAACAACAATTGATCTACCGATCTAGTTAGGTTTGCTTACCAAACACATGGTTCCCCTTCATCATCCATGGATGTGTCCCGACAGATCTATCACGCACAGGCACACACAGAAACACATCCCCACTCTTATTGATAACATTGCAGTTCCACCCTCAGTTTGTCTAGTAGGCCTCTCCCACCATCTTCGAGAAGCAACTCCATCACCCATCCATCACTCTACCCCTCTCCCTCCCTCTCCCTCCCTCTATCTCTCTCCCATCATATTTCCCGCCCTTCAGTTATGTATGGATGTTGACCGATCTCCCTCAAGAGATAGCTGGGTCTCTCCTTCTCAACACATACACGAGTCGTTCTACCTCTATAGTTAGGCCTCTGCCTACCCCTCCCACCACCCCTCCCCCCACACACACCGATACATCGAGCGCTCTAGTCATGTCTCCCTGCCACACACAAACTTGACGTGTGCCCTCTAACGTTCCGATAGGCCAGTCGCCCTATATCTTTGACTTGTACACACACACAATTTCAATGGCTCTCTTCATCGATCTCGCACCCACCCACTTGATCCTCTCTTCGACTCTATCGATAGCTATGACCCCTCCCTCTCTTCTCGTGGATTGCCCGACCCTCTATGTATGATATGGATAGGCCTCCATTTCACACACATTGCATGCAAAATTTTGTTTGAGATGTCATCGACACATATTCCGACAAATAATTCACGAAATCAACCCCCCACCCCACCTCCCACCCCAAAACAAAAAACACTCACGAACGCGGTTTGTATCTCTCACACACACCCATGTAGGTGGGGAACGTGCACGAAGAGAATAGGTGCATGCACGGCGCACGTACTCCCGTCTCATTCCCAACCACACCCGCTCGGGTACATGGTGGAGCTCATTTCTATATGAAAAAGGCAGCCCACGTGGTAATTTGGCACGTGTACTGGTTGTCCACTTGGTGGAGGAAGGATCGTCTACCACGGGTGAACAAACAAATTGCGACTTGACGTGTTTTATTAAAGAAAGAGGCAAACCATGTGGGGCCTACCTTAGAGGCAAGGCTCTATACACTGGAGTACTTTTGATGTGTCCTGTCAACTCGCAGAACGAGGAGAAGCTTGATTAGTATGCCGTCTCCCCCGCCCATGGGCGCAGTGGCTCGCAGGATGAGGTGAAGCTTGCTTACTACGCCTTACGCCCGCTCCCTCGCCCATGCGCGCAGTGGCTCGCAGGACGAGGAGAAAAATTTACTACTCCCTCCGTTTACTCCTCGTCCCTACTACCTTGGTTATAGAGATTATATCATATTGTTTGGAATATATATGTCCTTTAGTAGATTTCAATATGAACTACTAGTACATACTCCATACACTGATGTATATAGACGTATTTTAGAGTGTAGATTCACTCATTTTGCTCCGTATGTAGCACTCTCTCTCGCCCTCGACCCTCGCCCACGTGGTGGACGTGCAGCAATTCATTCGGTCTCATATAGCCAGAACGATATATACTGCACTACCATTATTGCTCCACTTCCCGAAGAGGCGAAGAGCCAATCGCAAGGTCAAGATTTTGGAGATGCCAAGCGCAAGGTTATAGGAGAACGAGTAGTAGGTGCCATGTCTTTTATAAATAAAGTTTTTTTCTTCAGTGGCACGTACACAATATGATAGGTTCATATGGAGAGAAAAGGAGTACATAGTCAGGACGGGCCAGCCTACACAGTTGCTTGCTGGGGTTGCTCTCTTCATACTCTCTCGCACAAAACGATTGTGGCCACATCTCTAACATCTCGGCGGATCACGTCCGCTTGGGGAAGGGGTGGATGCTTAGTGTAGATGCGGTGGCCGTCGCCGACGGTGAAAACCCACTGTCGGCACGTCCCGATCAGGGGTCCCCGCCATTCTCTCTCACAAAGCCGGCGAGGTTCCCTTCGTCCCTTGCTCACTGCCGCGACGTGGGCAGTTGCCGCCTCCCACTGCCCTCCTCAAGGTTGAGCTACGTCCCTCAGGTACAACTCCCTTTATAGCCGGCTTGCACCACTGCTCCAGCTGCCCACATCACTCCCTGTGGATATTTCTCTACTTCTTTGCCCCGCACATACCTCTACTGGCTTCTATGTACTGTATTTGTGATGAGTTTATGTCTCATCAACTAGTCCCAGCAATCTTATTCTAATCATGCTTGTTCAATTTCTTTGCCACAGGGATGCTCATCTCGATTTTGGTGAAACTGCACAAAATGATCCGATGGTCAAAAGGTTGCAAACTTCATTTATTAGGAAGCTCGAACGTTGCCAGCAAATTGAAGCCTGGTCAGGGTCCACGGTTCAAGGGCTAGGGACTGCATGGATCGTTTTTTTTAGCTGCCTCTGTTCCAAAATAAGTGTCAACTTTAGTAGTAGTACAACTTTATACTAAAGTTTGCACAAAGTTGAGAAACTTATTTTGGAACGGAGGGAGTACATATTTGCTATGATCTGTCAATCATTGAGATGCAATAGCATGCATGTTAGTCTCCTTTGTATTTGATGAAATGTTGCAATGGGCAACCTTGGACGCAAGATACATGTAACAGAAGCTGGAAGCTTCATAGCATTGTACAAATTTATCTCGCTGATAAATTACAGTACATACTATACTAGTACTTCCTCCGTTCCTAAATATAAGTCTTTGTAGAGATTTCACCATGAACCAAATGCGGATGTATATAGATGCATTTTAAGTGTAGATTCATTCATTTTGTTTCGTATGTAGTGGAATCTCTACAAAGACTTATATCTACTAGTAATAGCTAGCCCCCACTACTAGGAATTCTCTATCCTCTCCTTGAGCCACGTCATCAAAATTGATGTAGCCGTTAGATGAAGTAAATCAGTCCATAATAGCCGTCTGATCTTGACGTTGAGAGGCTCCGCACTAAGCCACATGCAAGCATGCAGAAATACCGTGCCACATGCATGTGAGTGGGTTTTAAATCACATCAACATGTCTGCATGCAAGCATGCACCAGTAGCATGCATGTAAGTGAGCTTTTAAGTCCCATTAACATGTCAAAAAGAAAAATATAATCCCATTATGCAGTAGGAGTTCAGGAGTTGGCTGGTCTTTTTTCCTTACGTGGGATGATCTAAATGATGATGGGAGTTTATTTAGTTTGGCCACCACATTTGTCATGCGGTTATAGAGTTTTTTTTGTTCTATGAAATCGATAATTTTACGCAGAGAGATATACCGCTGTTCCGCGCCAATGCGCGGGGACTCATCTAGTAATATTTAGGAACGGAGGGAGTACTATGTAAAGAGTTAGGTGTCGCACGGTGATAGTAGTGTGAGGTGGGACATGTAATCACTGAGCCTGCGTGTTTTCACTGCTCTTGCACGCCTCCGCTGTAAGAATGGAGAAAATTGTAATCTAGTAGTAGTAGTATACCTCCTTTCGCCGAAAGCGTGGGACATCCAGCAGTCCTACCACCTCAGTAATAAAGACCAATGATCCGTCAAATCACATAGACCTAGCAGTAAGTTGGACGGACGAAGCAACCATCACTCTTGCGCCAGTGAGAGGTCGTGTCCTCTCTGCCCGGGCATGAATGCGGCACCAATTCTTTGGAGCGGCGCTGACCGTTTCGGGCGGGAAGCGCGCGCGGGCGATGGAGGGGCTTTGGGTGGGCCAGGCTGGTCAGGAGCGGGCATGGCAGTTGTCCGCATGTCCCTACCGGACACGCCCGGAAACGAGAGGATGCACCGACTCTCGCGGCTAAAATCGTACACAACATCTCTCTATAGGAGTAGGTCGATCTATCGCTCTCTCTAACACATACATGGTGTTAAACACACACACACACACACACACACACACGCACGCACCTTGGTCCCGTTGCACCTTCTAACGTGACTTATTACACCTAGATGGAGGGAGTAGTAAGTATACGAGATACGGTGGCACATTGACTTAAGTCGAATACAAGTGGCCAAAATTTGTGTGCATGTTATAATAAGGATTCACTTAAAATAGTACGTGAGCGAATAGAGGGATCAATTGGACAGTGTTCCCGAGCAGTAGCGAGATGTGTGAGGTAAGATACACCGCTGGCGCTTTTAATTTTTCTTATTAATTTGTTTGTTTCACCCTCTGACTGGTGGGACCCAACGTACTACGTGGAGAGAGGTAAGGTGACTAAGGCTGCATTATTTCTGCACCACTGTGGATAGTCTTACCACCAAAGCCACATGACACGATTATGATTGAAATCCCAATGACTCCCACACACACACATAAAACACACGGTATGCTTGTCACACGAATGCAGGAATGTATAAAAGGTTATTTCCCTCTCGTTGAACATAACGGGAGGGTTGTGTAGCTGGTTAGCATGTTTGCTCACTCTCTTGCCCTCTCCCGCTGGAGCCTCAGCGCTTGTAGTTGCTCTCTTCACACTCTCTCGCCCTCTCCAGATCTAAACAAGACTTCGTTGGCCTCTCTCTCCCCTCACTGCTGCTCAAAGAGCCGGTAGGATCCGTCCGCCGGGAAGGGAAGGAGGCTTAACAATGTCGCCGTCGGCAAGGGACTACCGGCGCAGCTGTTCACCTTCCACCTAGCGGCGGCGCGGGAGGGCCTCCGACCCCTTCTTCTTCGCCGCCGCCCCGTCGCCCACCGAACCACGCCCCAAGAACCTTAAGGTATAATTTACTTACTCCACATGCATTGCTCTAGATGCATGTATACCATGAATCTAGGACATGGTTCAAAGAGGAAAGGAGTGGGGGAAAGTAGTGGGAAAAGTTGTATATAGCATGAATCTAGGACGTGGTTCAAAGAGGAAATGAAGGGGGAAAGTTGTATAGCATTAATCTAGGACGTGGTTCAAAGAGGAAAGGAATGGGGGAAAGTAGTGGGGAAATTTGTATCGCATAAATCTAGGACGTGGTTCCAAGAGGAAAGGAAGGGGCGAAAGTACTAGTTCAAAAAGGAAAGGAAGGGACAAGGCTGTAGAGTTTGAGCAGGACTAGATTTGCTACGCCAACATAGGGAAAGGCATCTAAAGATAACAAAACTGGGACCAACACAAATATGCTCCTTGGTTGCTTGTTCTTTGTTGCAACAGACTGTGCTTGACCACAGTACATCGGTAGATGCACATGGTGCCGGTGCGTCCACTGTCCCATGCAACTCATTAGCTGTTGTTAATCTAAGGCCCTGTTTGGTTAAAAACTCCCTAGTCCCTACCTGCTGGGTTCCAGGGACTAAACATGGACTAGAGGTTATTAAATGACATGCTAAAAGACCATGTTACCCCTAGTAATGAACTAATAGAGACAAGGTGCGATGCGTGGCAGGGGCAACTGTTGGAAAAAGTCCCAAAAAGACTCCCTCGGGGTCTTCTTTCTTTAGTCCCAAATGCCCACTTTTAGTCCCTAAAAGTCCCTCCTCTTTGGTTTAGATGGGACTGACACGGAGTTTTTTTAGTCCCTACACCAAAATGTCCCTGTAAACAAACACTCTCTAATAATGCCGCTGGAAAATTGATGCAATGCCACAGTTAAAAGCAAATTACATGTTTAACGAATTTTATTGTTAATATAATCTCTATGTTAATATTAATCAATGCCACCATTTGAGAAATGCTACTGTCTTGCTTTCTTTCCCATTTAGATAAGGTAGATGCTTCTTTTTGTTGGCTTCTGTGTGATCCACCGTTATTGACCACTAATTGTTTCCTTTGCACCTCTGTGTAAACAGGGTTATCTGCTTCACCTTGTTTCCATTGTGACCTTTTGTTGCACTGCATAAAACACTTTTGTTTTAAGAGTGTTTTGTGCAGTTCAACCAAAATGTCACACTGACAACGTTGCTTGATTGCTTGATCTTAGTGGAACTGCACAAGAGGAGATCTTACTTCCTATCCGTTAAGGTGAATTAGGTTCAGATCTCTTTCACATGATTCTGTAGTGTGCATTCATATGTTGTGCTACTTGTACAATAATGTTGCTTGATTTTAGTGAACTGCACAAATGGAGACAAGACTTCCAATCTGTATGTGCACCATAATATCCCATTGAGGTAAGATAAGGATATTTCACAACTGCTGGCCTGTATTTTTCCACTTTCATCAGAAAATTAAGTTTAGTACTATACTTGTGCTCCCTAATTGACATGCCAAATCTTACATTGAAGGCGAAGCTTGTTTGTTATTGAACCAAGTGATGAAGGGGAAGAACAAGGGGAAGAAAAACAAAAATCAACTCCCGGTGCTGTCATGAAAAAGTGGTATTGTCCTTGAGAAGTGCTTCATCTGTGCTGTTTTAAATATTTCCTTTCCTTTTTTACGAGCAAACAGTGATGCTAGCATTTAGTAGTCCTCTTATCTTTGCACAACAGGATCATCTTCCTCTGAAGAAGAATATGGAGTACGTGAAGTGACTAGTTCCGATTATGCCAGGATGAAGAAGCCATGTCTATCTTATCATCAGAAGGAGCAGTTGAAGGATGGTTACATTGCTCCCCACAAGACCAAACTAACTTCAGCTCAGAAGGACTGACAAAATCTCCATTTTTTGCTGTGATGCGCGAGTACAATGTTGTTCTAGGATTCTTTCTGGTGAGTTCCATTTTTCTAAAAGTGCGCTCTACATGGACCACGTATGTGTCTGTTGAAACTGTCAATTCATAGTACAGATTGCTCTATACTAATCACTTTTTTGTATTTGTGCAAACAGGGGTGCTCAGCTTGATTTCAATGGGAACTGCACAAAATGTTCATGAATACATCGAATCATTCATTTCCACCACAAGAAAGGAGGTGCCGATAAGTTAAAGGCGTTGCAACATATAAGGGTAAAATCATACAAGCTACGCGCGAATTTGGTTGATTTTGGTGGAACTGCACAAAAAGAACAGCTGGTTTATTTAGCACGAGGTGCCATGTCAATGTCCGAACTGATGGCAAACCTTGCCCGTTCCATAATTGTAGGCATTTGATATTTTGGAATGGGACAACCTTGTCAAATTTTGCTCATTGATTTTAGCAAGACATGCATTTGATATTTTCGAATGGGACGCCCTTGCTGTCAGCAGCGTCTATCATTTTTTTCTTTATTCTTTAGTTGTGAAGTAAATATTGCCTCTGACATGTGAGTCGCTGAGATGCATAATCATCGATTGTTTTGAATGTTCTCTATGAATTGCCAGGCCTGTGTGTTTGATTGCAATGTACAGAAACGCTAAAAACCTGCTCAAACTCTTTGTACTCCTTCTGTTCCTTTTTACTTCGCACATTGTGAAAGTGCATACTTTTTTGTATTAGATTGGTCAAAGTAGAGATACTTTGACTGCTGACAAAACTTGTATGCAAACTAGAAAGGACCGGTGGGAGTACATGTGAAACTGCTGCAAACGAGGTGATCACCCTGGGAATAATGCTAGTACATATTGTTTTGCATGTTCATCCAATGCCAGTGATACGGGAATTCGAACTAATCGAAATAAATTCATTCATACACGGTCGGATTTCATATAAACATGCCAGATTTCATTACATTTCATACATTCTTCAACTAAAAAGGGGTGCGCTTGAGGTATAATTAATTAACCGAAGCTACCCACCTGTGTCCCGCTGAGCCGAACAGAAGCTTCAGTGACTTAACTGCAAGTGCAGTTATGTAACTGACATGTGGCCTGTTGGGCCCATGTGTCAGTCAGCCAACTGCACCAGCAGTTAAGTAGAAGCAGCATTATTCTCCAGTAGAACTCCCCGACTCCACGTCGCCGCCAAGAAGCTAACCGGGCGTCAATGGTCAACCCACCTAGCTTGGCTTCAACTGGAGGGTAGCAGCGATGGCCTTACTTGGGCACGAGCGGCGGCGACCTACCGTGTTCTAGTCTTCCTCGTTTTCTGTGTGGCGCGGCCTCGTTGGCAGCGGGGCGGGGCCTCGGCGGAGCCGGCGATGTCCTCTGTCTCGTTGCCGGCGGGTGGCGCCTCAGCGGAGCGGTGGAAATCCTCCCCCGCGTTGCCGGCAGGGTGGGGCCTCGGCTGAGCCGGCGATGTCCTCTGCCTCGTTGTTGGCGGGGCGGGGCCTCGGCGGAGCCGGCGGTGTCCTCTGCCTTGTTGTTGGCGCCGCGGGGCCTCGGCGGAGCAGGGCCTCGTCAACGCCGGTGGAGCGGGGACTCGTCGGAGCCGGCATTGTCCTCTGCCTCGTCCTCGGTCTCGCCAAACAGTGCCTCGCCCGCTTCATCGCCCTCTTTGCTAGCCTCTTTGTAGGCGGCCGCAGCCTCCGCCACCCGCATGCGCTCCCGCCAGCGCTCGAGGCGGCCCTTGCGGACGGAGCGGTATGAGTCGAGCAGCGCCTCCTGCTCCCCCTGCTCCGCGGTGATCTGCTCCTCCGCCTGCAGATGCTCCTGGAGGAGATGGTGGTTGTAGGCGGTGTCGGCCTGCGCCTCCCGGAACTACTCCTGACGCATCTGCCTCACACTATCCATATATTGGGCACGGGCCTCGACGATGGTCATGATGCAATGCACCGGAGAGGATGGAGCGGAGGAGGGGGTTGGCACCTGATCGTCGACTACCATGTTCTCCATTGGGACGTCGTCGTCCTCTGGCTGCCTGCCGGCCAGCCGGTCGGTAGCAATGGCTGCCATCTCCTTGTGGTCCGTCGTCCGCCCGTCCTGAAGAGCGCTGGAGCACGAGGAAGCCATGGTGGGCAGTAGTGGTGTGGACAGGAGAAAGGGAACGGATGCGGATGACTGCGGCTATGGCCGGCGCAGCAGTTTATATAGCAATGGTGGGCGGGCGGAGGGACGGATGTGTGGCACCGGAGTAGCCGCCTCGGCAACCGCGTATCATTAATGTGGGCGGCATATGGATGGATGGACGGCACTTGTGTCGTTTGAAGGTGGAGCAATCGCCTGCACTGGGAAGCGGGGCGGGCGGCGCTGAATGTTTCGGGCGGAAAGCGCGCGTGGGCGAGGAGATGACTTTACTTGGAGAGGATGACAATGGGGACCCACCAGGTCCATAGCCTACGTACGCAAGTGCCTCCTTATATATATAACTATACTCCCTCCGTCTAGGTGAATAAGTCATATTAGAAGGTGCATCACGACCTAGGTGCAAGCAGATTGGTGGAAAAGAAGAATATTTCTCTCTTCTAAACACAACATTTAATCACAGCAGTTAAGAGGATGCCTTATTAGCTACCCATGCAGGCCATCTTAATTCATAGCATGCAAAGCGCTTTTATTTCTTGCCTAATAACCGCATGGACGTGCTGCATGCATTGGTCCTTGCCCGAGTAAAAAAAGGAGGAAAGTGGTTTCCACGGGAGACAATGAGGCAGAGGCGGAAGCGCTCGCTGGAGTTATTTATTTTGCTTCCCCCTGGTTTCCTGACATCACGGTCCCACACCATTGTCAACCTATGTAGTACTAGTCAATAAACGAGAGAATTGCACAAGAAGCGGCCGACAGCTGGGACCAAGTAGCTCGAGCAGTATTTGTGTTTTTGAGGTGTGAGCACTACAGAGTTTTTCGATGTTTAGCCCACATATTAATTTTTCTCCTCTAAACAACAACGAAAACATCGCTGCAGGTATTAACTGGGCGGGCTATGGCCCGTCTAGCCCAGGCCAGATATCCAGCCCAGATATTAATTTTTTTCAAGCTGAAAATGGCTAGCCCAGCTATACTTTTTTTAGGAATACCCAGGCAAGGTCAAGTTGTTATTCTCTACCCCGCTGGGCTGCAAATCTTTCCTAGGAGGGATGCATTAGGCTTAACAAGAAAATGGCCTTTAAGAAATAATAAATGGGATGTAATTATAAAAACTGGGCAGTAACTATAAAAAAATGCACCAAACACGTGATTACTTTATAAAATATTATTTTTGGATATTGAAAATTTTAATTTCATTAATTGTTGTCAGCGCAATGTTTTGTTGGATTTTTATGTAATATAAAGTTATATTGAAATTGTATTTAATCTGACTAGAAATTTCGGGATAAAAATATTTCGGATCCCATCAAAATGTGGGAAATTTTATTGAATTCTGTTTTGAACGGTTGGTTGAAATGGGCTGTACTTTTAACAAACTGTAAATGGGATGTAGTAAATTCCATTAGAATTCAAAAATGGGCTACACATTCTTACAAATCTCAAATGGGCTATAAGTTCTCTGCCACACACTTCTGGCCTTACTAAGTTGATGCGTCCCCTAAAAAATAGAGTTGACGCGTATGCAAGGCTTTGTCAACTTATAGTCAACACACGGTTCTAGCAGCAGTGGCCATTGGATGTCCATCCAACGGATGCCGTGCTTCTTCTTCAATCTCAGATATTCTAGCTTCACCCGCCCAAAAAATGATTCCTCCCCCTGACATCTGGGGCGCACCGTTTCAGAAGCTGGCCTGTGGGCCTACTAAGTTGATGTACCAAGGGCTTTGTCAACTTAGTCAATATAAACGATTCTAGCTGCAGTGACCGTACGATGTCCATCCAACGGCCGTAGTGCTTCTTCAACCTCTGGTCTTCTTGCTCCAGCCACCCAAAGCAGCGCCGGTCGTGCCGCCTGCTCCTGCCTCCCGTGGCCGGCTATGCTACCGTGGAGGCCTCACCGCCCCCTACTATTCCCACCGCTGGCCAGGCCCTGCGGCGACGGCAGCCTCACACCGCAGCCGAACGAGTGAACCCTCATACTCCTCTCCGCGTGGGCATCCACTGCCGCGTCTTCACCGGCTCCGCGTCGTCCCCTTCCTAGGTCTCGCCGTCGTCCACCGCCATGGTGCTCTCGGCACGGCATGGTCAACATGGAAGGAACGACTTCCATCAGACGTGGACTATATGTGGAGAGGCTGACAGCTGGGTCCATGGCGGCAGCAAGGAAGTGCCTCCTTATTACGCGGAAAATAATGATTCCTCCACCTGATAGCAGGGACCCACCGGACGGGCCACCAGTATTTTGCGAAAAAATCGTTTCCCCCTGACTGCTGGGACCCACCGGACGGGGCCACTGTATTTCGTGAAAAAAACGTCCCCCCCCCTCTGTCAGCTCGGACCCACCGGAAGTGCCTCCTTATTACGCACAAAAAATGAATACTCCCCCGGCTAGCTGGGACCCACCTTGCTGGGAGGCTGACTTGTGGGCCTATTAAGTTGACGGGGACGAAGGGCTTTGTCAACTTAGTCAATATGAACGATTCTAGCTCCAGTGACCGTACGATGTCCATCCAACAGCCGTAGTGCTTCTTCAACCTCTGGTCTTCTTGCTCCAGCCGCCCAAAGCAGCGCCTGTCGTGCTGCATGCTCCTGCCTCCCATGGCCGGCTGTGCTGCCGCAGAGGCCTCACCGCCCCCTACTATTCCCACCGCTGGCCAGGCCCTGCGGCGATGGTAGCCTCACACTGCAGCCGAACCAGTGAACCCTCGTAGTCCTCTCCGCGCGGGCTTCCACTGCCGCGTCGTCCCCTTCCTAGGCCTCGCCGTCGTCCACCTCTGTGGTGCTCTCCGCACGGCGTGGTCAACGTGACTTCCATCGGAAGAGTACTGTATGTGGAGAGGCTGACAGCTGGGTCCACGGCCACAGCATAGTTTTTTTGTGATTTGCCAAGTAAGTCGCTTTGTCAGGCCTGTTGGGCTGCATATCTTTCAAGACGAGGAGAGCTTTCATTCGGCTGGCCGAGAAAATGGCCCATCAGTAATGAGAAATGGGTTGTACATATTTAAAACACATCAAACCGGCAATTAGTTTCAAATATCTTTTTTTTCATTTCAAGATTTTAAATTACATTAATTTTTATGCATGGAGGATTTGTTGGATTTTATATTGATATACATTTATTTTTAAAATCAGTTTGAATGTGAGTCGAAATTTCGGGATTAAAAACAGTTCGGACCGCACCGAAATATGCAAAATTTCGTATAATTTTTTAACCGTTGCCACAATATGGGCTGTAATGCTAACAAAAAGAATATGGGCTCCAAAAAAACCTTAAGAATTAGCAAATGGGCTGTAAATTATTAGAAATAATGGCAGATGGGTTGTATGTTGTTTTCCACAGATTTGAGGCTTACCTAAAAAAAGGTTGACGCACAAGCACTGACTGTTGGATGTCCATCCAACGGCCGTCGTGCTTCTTCAATCTCTGCTCTTCCTGCTCCAGCCGCTCAAACAAGGGCCGGCGGGACTGCCTACTCCCTCCTCCTCGCGGCCGGCTGTGCTGCCGCGCAGGCCTCACCGCCCGACCGTACTCCCATCGCTGGCCTAGCCATCCCTCTACTCACCCACACCTGTTGTTATTCTCCGGCGACAGCAGACGAACCAGTAAACCCTCGTACAATCGTACTCCCCTCCACGTGGGAAACAACTGCCGAGTCTTCCCTGCCTCCATGTTGTCCCCTTCCTAGGCCTCGCCGTCGTCCACCGCCCTGGTGCTCTCGGCACGGCGTGGTCAACATGGTCAAGGAACGACTTCCATCGGACGTGGACTGTACATGGAGAGGCTGACAGATGGGTCCACGGCCGCAGCAAGGAAGTGCCTCCTTATTACGCGGAAAATAATGATTCCTCCACCTCACAGCTGGGACCCACCGGATGGGCCACTGTATTTCGCGAAAAAAACATTTCCCCTGACTGCCGGGACCCACCAGCTACATCTTCGCACGCAAGGAAGTGCGTCCGGGCAAAAAAAACAATTCGCCCCCTGACTGCTGGGACCCACCAGCTACATCTTCACAGGCAAGGAAGTGCCTGACAGTCGGGACCCACCTGGTCGAAGCGTACGTAGCATTGTCATTCTGGTCGCGAACGTGTACATACATACTGGTCGATGTAGAGGCGTGCACGTGTCGTAGTAGAGGCGCGCACGCAGCATGTACACGTACGTACAACGGCCAGGGTGCAAGAAAGAAAATACGGCCACGTATGTGTACATATGGGCGGGGTCTCGAACGCCTACTCGCGCATACGTACGGCCAGGGCTCGTGTACATTTCTGGGTCGGAACGGAGAAACAGCGTCGTCGTCGTGTTCATGGGGAGGCAACGGAACGTGTCGTGTTAATCGGGAGGGCTTGGACGGAACAGGCGATGGAAACGAGGCCTGGCATACCACAGAACGGAGGAAACGGCCTTGTGTTCGACCGGCCATGTTCGAAACGGGATCCTGTTCATCGGGAGGGGTCTGGCGTACCGCAAAACGGAGGAAACGGACCTCCTACGGTTGAAATGGGGGTCCTGTTGATCGGGAGGGGTGTGGCGTACCACAAAATGGAGGAAACGGACTTGTGTTGGAGCGCTACGGTCGAAACGGGGGTCCTGTTCATCGGGAGGGGTGTGGCGTACCGCAAAACGGGACTCCACAGGATATTGTTCATCTCCACCGTCGATCCCCTCCAGCCTCCACGAGCTACTGTTCATCCACCGTCGACCTCCTCCAGCCTCCACCTGCGACTGTTCATCCACGGGCTCCTGTTTATCCAGCCTCCACCGTGCGCTACTCCACCGGCTACTGTTCAACCAGCCCTCTTCACGGGCTCCTGTTCAACCACCCCTCCATGGGCTACTGTTCATCCTGCCCTCCACCGTCTACTGTTCATTTTGCCCTCCATGGGGTGGTCCTGTTCATCCAGCCCTCCACGGGGTCCTGTTCATCCAGCCCCAACTGGCTCGATCAATCGGGGTCCTATTCATCTAGAGGCAACACCACGGGGTCCTGTTCATCCACCCCCACCGGGAACTGTTCATCCAACCCCCCCCCCCCCCCCCCCCCCCCCCCCCCCCGCAACGCTCACCGTTCATCCAGAGGCAGCATCGATCGGCTTCAGTTAGCAGCAGTAGCGAAGGAATCGCTCGATCGGGTTCAGTTAACAGCCATCGATCGAGCGCTCGGTTCAGTAATGCGTAGCCTGCAGTGCAATCGCTCGGGTTCAGTTAGAGCCCAACGCCTCGCTCGGGTTCAGTTAGAGCCAACGCCTCGCACACACGCGCGTACGTGTATGAGAGAAACGTGCATCGCTCGGCCCCTGATGTAACACCCTCGATGCGACTATATCTCCCACGTGTCGAGGCACGACTTAGAGGCATAATCGCATTGAAGGCATATGTCGCAAGTTAGGCAATCTTCACAACATCCCATGTAATATAGATAATAAAAGGGGAGATAACATAATTGGCTTACACTCGCCACGTCAATCAAGGTACATAAATAACATTACATCATCCAAACACTCATGGCCCGACTACGACACCAAAATAAAAGATAACCCAACATGCGACACGGTCCCGATCACCCCCAACTGGGCACCACTACTGATCATCAGGAAAGGAAACATAGTAACGTTGAGAGTCCTCGTCGAACTCCCACTTGAGCTCGAGCGCGTCACCTGGAGCGGAATCATCAGGCCCTGCATCTGGTGTAATAGTAATCTGTGAGCCACAGGGACTCAGCAATCTCGCACCCTCGCGATCAAGACTATTTAAGCTTAATAGGTAAGGCAAGGTAAATATATGTGGAGCTGCAGCAAGCGACTAGCAAATATGGTGGCTATCCTGTTCGCAAAAGAGAGCGAGAAGAGG
Source organism: Triticum urartu (assembly GCF_003073215.2). Taxonomy (NCBI): domain Eukaryota; kingdom Viridiplantae; phylum Streptophyta; class Magnoliopsida; order Poales; family Poaceae; genus Triticum; species Triticum urartu. Next base: position 249,181,864 of record NC_053028.1, on the reverse strand, counting down.
AGGCAAAGCGCGAGCGAGAAACTAGAGAGCAACCTGCGCAAGCATTACTCCAACATCGTTTCCACTTCCCGGACTCCGCCGAGAAGAGGCCATCATGGTAACACACTCAGTTGATTCATTTTAATTAAGTTAAGGTTCAAGTTATCTACAACTGGACATTAACAAATTCCCATCTGCCCATAACCGCGGGCACGGCTTTCGAAAGTTCAAATCCCTGCAGGGGAGTCCCAACTTATCCCATGACAAGCTCTCACGGTCAACGAAGGAATAGACCTCCTCCCGAGACGTTCCGATCAGACTCGGTACCTCGGTTCTTCAAGACACTTCGACAGGTTAAAACAAATCCAGCAACACCGCCGAATGTGCCGACTAATCCTGATAGGAGCTGCACATATCTCGTTCTCAGGGCACACTCAGATGAACACTACGTACAACTAAAACCAACCCTCGAGTTGCCCCGAGGTGGCGCTGCAAGTGGCTCTATTTGGACCAACCCTCAGAGGAGCACTGGCCCGGGGGGGTTTAAATAAGATGACCCTCGGGCTCCGGAAACCCAAGGGAAAAAGAGGCTAGGTGGCAAATGGTAAAACCAAGGTTGGGCATTGCTGGAAAAGCTTTAATCAAGGCAAACTATCAAGGGGTTCCCATTATAACCCAACCGCGTAAGGAACGTAAAATCCGGGAACATAACACGGATATGACGGAAACTAGGGCGGCAAGAGTGGAACAAAACACTAGGTGAGAGGCCGAGCCTTCCACCCTTTACCAAGTATATAGATGCATTAAGATAACATGGCAATATAATGATATCCCAACAAGTAAATAAATGTTCCAACAAGGAACGGCCTCCAATCTTCACCTGCAACTAGCAATGCTATAAGAGGGGCTCAGCAAAGCGGTAACATAGCCAATCAACGGTTTGCTAGGACATGGTGGGTTAGAGGTTTGACATGGCAATTTGGGAGGCTTGAAAGCAAGTGGTAGGCATCGTAGCATTGGCATAGCAAAAGAGCGAGCATCTAGCAAAGCAAAGATAGTAGTGATTTCGAGGGTATGATCATCTTGCCTGCAAAGTCGTCAGAGTTGACTGGATCCTCGAAAGCAAACTCAATGGGCTCCTCGTTAGCGAACTCGTCTCTCAGCTCTACCCAAACAAGACAAACAAGCAACAAGGACACAATCAACCACGTGCAAGGATCAAACAATATGATGCAAGGATGGTATGCTATGCGGAATGCGATGCGGGATGCATATGCAAGATTTGACAAGGAAAGCATGAACCTGTCGTCAACTTGGAAATCCAAGTGTGCCACTAGAAATATGAGATGAAATCGCTTGAAAACGATATAAAGAACGCCGAAATCGGAGTTACGGTTTGGAAATGGCAAGCAATTCAAATATGACACCGGTCTGCGATTTACAGCAAGTAGCCATCTAAATGCAATGAGATGAAGAAGCTACAGCACCCAAACATGACAACAAAATACATGGCAGGTATTCGTTCAAGATGCTTAACAAAAGTCTAGCACTGAGCTACGGCCAATTCATCCAGTAACAGGTTCAAACAAGCATGGCAAGAATGCATATGGCAAACAGATTTCAGACTTCACGGTCGGAATGGTGTGACCACTTGACTTTGAGGAATTTGATTGACTTGTTGCGAGTCTTGCGTTCAGTCTCTTCAAGAATAGCAACTAGGTGCTCACGATAAGAGAGATCTTCTTGGAGCTCATTGTCCTCGAAGTTGACAGTGCGGTCAGGCATCTTGAAGCACTTTCGGAGCTGAGAGACATGGAACACATCATGAACATTTGCAAAGTTTGAAGGAAGCTCGAGTTGATAGGCGAGGTCGCCTCTCTTGCTGTCAATCTTGAAAGGTCCCATGTATCTGGGGGCAAGCTTCCCTTTGATACCGAAGCGACGAGTACTTTTCATAGGAGAGACGCGGAGGTAAACATGATCTCCGATCTCGAAAGCCAAATCATGGTGCTTACTATCATAGTAGCTCTTCTGGCGGGATTGGGCTGCTTTGAGGTTATCACGAATGACTTTGCACATTTCCTCTGCCTCTGTGATTAAGTCATTACCCAAAAGCTGACGTTCACTGGTTTCAGACCAGTTGAGAGGGGCACGGCACTTCCTGCCATACAGAATTTCAAATGGGGCCTTGCCCGAACTTGCTTGAAAATTGTTGTTGTAGGAGAATTCAGCATATGGAAGACAATCCTCCCACTTCATGCCGAAGGAGATCACACAAGCCCTGAGCATATCTTCAAGAATCTGGTTGACACGCTCGACTTAACCGCTAGTTTGAGGATGGAAAGCTATGCTCAAGCGGATGTTGGTGCCCATGGCCTTCTGAAAAGAATCCCAAAAGTTGGAGGTAAAGATGCTGCCACGGTCTGAAGAGATCACTTGAGGAATACTGTGCAGAGAGACAATTCGAGAGGTATAGAGTTCCGCCAATTGAGCTGCAGTGATTGACTCTTTGATAGGCAGAAAGTGAGCCACTTTGGTGAGTTTGTCGATGACAACGAATATAGCATCATTGCCACGCTTGGACTTTGGAAACCCAGTCACGAAGTCCATCTCAATGTGGTCAAACTTCCATTCTAGAATGGCAAGAGTTTGGAGGAGACCAGCTGGCCTTTGGTGTTCTGCCTTCACTCTTCTGCAGACATCATATTCATTCACGAATTGAGCAATCTCGCGCTTCATTCGAGTCCACCAATAAGCCTGCTTGAGGTCCTGATACATCTTCGTGCTCCCAGGGTGGATGGAGAGGAGAGAATTGTGAGCCTCGTTCATGATCACTTTACGGAGGTCACCTTTGGGCACAACAATACGATCCTCGAAGAAGAGAGTGTCCTTGTCATCAAGGCGGTAGCACTTGTACTTGGGTTGACTCTTGGCAATACCAATCTTCACCTTTTTCACCATAGCATCAAGAAACTGGGCTTGGCAAATCTGGTCTTCCAAGGTAGGAGAGACTTGAAGGTTGGCGAGGAAACCTTGAGGAACAACTTGCAGATTAAGTTTGCGGAAAGCTTCACAAAGCTCGGGTTGATAAGGCTTGAGAATCAGACTGTTGCAGTAAGCCTTTCTGCTCAATGCGTCAGCAATCACATTGGCCTTGCCTGGAGTATACTCGATACTCGGATTATACTCTTGAATCATTTCGACCCATCGAGTTTGCCTGAGGTTGAGATTAGGCTGAGTGAAGATGTACTTGAGACTCTTGTGGTCAGTGAAGATGTCCACTTTTCTTCCCAATAAGAGATGTCTCCAAGTCAAAAGAGCATGCACAACTGCCGCCAACTCGAGATCATGAGTGGGGTAGTTCTTTTCATTGGGCTTCAACTGGCGAGAGGTATAAGCAACAACTTTCTTCTCTTGCATCAACATTGCGCCAAGACCTTGGAGAGAGGCATCACAAAAGACCTCGTACGGCTTGGATTATTCAGGCGGAGTCAGAACTGGGGCAGTGATCAATTTCTCTTTCAAAGTGTTGAAAGCAATGTCACACTCCGGAGACCAAACGTACTTGACGTGCTTCTGGAGAAGATTTGAGAGAGGCTTTGCGATCTTAGAAAAGTTTTCAACGAATCTTCGGCAATAGCTTGCGAGACCAAGGAAGCTACGGAGTTGCTTCACATTCTGAGGAGGTTCCCAATTCACAATTGCAGACACCTTCTCAGGATTCACCGTAATGCCCTTGGCAGAGATGATATGACCCAGATAAAGAACCTCATCGAGCCAAAATTCGCACTTGGAGAACTTGGTGTAGAACTGGTGTTCCCTCAACTTATCGAGTACCAAACGCAAGTGCTTGGCATGATCTTCCTTGTTCTTCGAGAAAACTAGAATGTCGTCGAGATAGACCAAAACGAAGTCATTGGTGTAGGCGTTGAAGATGAAGTTCATCATGCGAGAGAAAGTCGGAGGAGCATTGACGAGGCCAAAAGACATGACAGTGTATTCATAAGAACCATAGCTTGTCATGAAAGCCGTCTTGGGAATATCTTGCTCACGAATACGAATCTGATGATAACCCATACGGAGATCAAGCTTGGAGAATACTTGGGCACCTTTGAGTTGTTCGAACAGCTCATTGATGTTGGGAAGTGGGTATTTGTTCTTGATGGTCTTCTTGTTCAATGGACGGTAATCAACATAGAGTCGGTCCGTTCCATCCTTCTTCTTCACAAAAAGAACACCACAACCCCACGGAGAAGAACTAGGCCGGATGAGACCCATTTTCTCTTGAATATCGAGTTGCTTCTTCAGCTCCTTCAACTCTTCAGGTCCGAGCTTGTAAGGACGCTTGCAAACAGGTTCCGTGCCAGGCTCAAGATCAATAACGAATTCAACTGGCCGGTGCGGAGGCATTCCTAGAAGCTCTTGGAAAGACGTCTTGATATTCGCAAACGACTGGAATCTGCGAGATAGCATCCAGTTCACCCTTCTCATTGAGAGAAAACAGACGGATGGTATCATCACGAGCGGCAAAGACAATTACATCCTCAGACGAATGAGTCAATTGAATCTGCCTGGCTGCACAATCAAGATGCGCCTTGTGCTTAGAAAGCCAATCCATTCCGAGAATAAGATCAATATCCGAGTTACCAAGAACCACCGGAGAAGAGAGAAACTTGTAATCGCCCAACGTGATAGAGACATCCGGGACGCAATTGTTAGAAGTCATTTGCTTGCCCGGAGACACAATCTTCAACGGAACAGGAATCCTTTCGGTCACAAAATCATGCTTGGCCACAAATGGTGTTGAAATAAAAGAAAGCGATGCACCAGTGTCAAAAAGAACTTTTGCAGGAACATCGTTAACAGGAAGGTTACCCATGATCACATCTGACGAGTCCTCTGCCTGAGCTGCATTCAGCAAATTGACCTTGGCGTGCTTGGGGTTATGCTTGACCACAGCTGTACTTGCCGATCTGACAGGAGGAGGAGGAGGAAGACGCCTCTGGTTGAAACACTTGTTGGCATAGTGACCCTTCTATTGGCACTTGTTACACGTGACCTCTGAAAGTGGACGGTGGTACGGAGCACTCGATCTTGGAGCTTGAGATGAAGTCTTGTTCTGATGAAAGCCAGGGTTGGGTGGGTGGGAAAACCACTGCACCTTTGCTCTTCTGCTGATACGGCTGACGGAACGGAAGAGGAGGAAGCCAATACTTCTGTTGCTTGGCCACTTGAGTAGAGGAAGAAGGAGTAACATCTCTGACTCGCTTCTTGGAAGCATCACACCTCAATTGAGCAGCCTCTTGCTTCAACGCCATGTTGTAGAACTCATCGTACCTCAAGGGCTCAAAGAGAACAAGAGCGAGCTGAATTTCTTCTCTGAGACCACCCCTGAACTGGTATATCATGCTCTTCTCATCAGGGACGTCCTGCTTAGCAAAGCGGGCGAGCTTCTGAAACAACTTGTTGTAGTCATAGACAGACAAAGAGCCTTGCTTCAGGTTGCGGAATTCCTCACGCTTGCTTTCAACCACGCTCTGAGGATATGGTGAGCTCTGAAATCTTGACGGAATTCATCCCAGGTAACACGTCCACCTCTGGAATCCTTGTACTGCTGGAACCATTCTGCAGCTTGATCTTTGAGTTGGAAGGAAGCGAACTTGACGAAAGTCCTCAGGCCTGACGTTACTGCACTCGAAATGCTTGCACAGATCCACAAGCCAATCGTCAGCATCGGTTGCCTCAACACAATTGCTGAAAGTCTTTGGCCCGTTAGCAAGGAACTGGTTGAGTGTAGCAAAGTGATTCTGATTGTTGCCTTGATTCCCTTGGTTGCCTTGATTGCGCTCTTGAAGAATTTGCATGATCAACTGTGTGTTTGCATTGGTTGCGGCCATCACAGCTTGCCATGCCTCCGGAGGAGGTGGAGGTGGTGGCGGATCAGGATTCGGAGTCGTGCGCGTTGGAGGAGCCATCCTGAAGAGGTTGACATCCACCATTAGCACATTGATAGACAAATATGAAGCTGAATCCAAAGGAATGAAAATTGCAACATATAGTCTTCACATCCGAACAAAATGAACGAATGCATTCCTCTTGAAATGGTCACATATCCATAAATTGAGAAGCCACTTAGAATTAAGGTAGAGAAATAAATCAATAAGGTACGATCAAGAACGAATAATCGGTAAGAAATCCCAATCTCAAACCAAATATCCGTGGAAGAAGAACTAGAGCTACGAAATTCCCACCTATGAAACTCCCGAACCTTTCCGGTTATGCAATCAGGTGTTGGGGATACAGGGGAAGCATAATATCTCACCCAAATCTAGCAAATCCTACATCCAGCAGTATCCATCCTTCAACACATAACCAAGAAAACCTTCGGAAACCATCTACCTCAACCTTCGAAAAGCATCCGTTATACAAGTTATGGCGATACTCCCGAACTCCCGCCCCAGTACTGGGTGGCGTCGAGGTTATCTCACCAACGAACTGCATAAAAGAGATTTTCGATGTCGGCGTACTAAACTCAGGTATTCCAGAACTGCAAACGATAAAATTATGATGACAACACCTCAGAGCTCAACTCCCCGGGACACTTCCACAAAACCCCTGACAGGAGGCACCAAGACAATGTTCTCATCATAAAACCATCGGAACGATTCCAAGATACCGCGTGATCCTAAAATTTTATTTTTTTGAAATTTGAGAGGAGAAGAGTCAAAACTCTACGTCAGGATGCCTTACTAGAGCGATGAGGAGACTGGGAAGTAAAAATAATTTCCTAAACTCTCCGATATATAATTCCTAAATGACTCAAAACATTTTTCTAGACACAACGCGGCCGCTAATAACGATCAAGCAATGGGGCTCCTAAGGTCGGGGAAGGCTCTGATACCAACTTGTAACACCCTCGATGCGACTATATCTCCCACGTGTCGAGGCACGACTTAGAGGCATAATCGCATTGAAGGCATATGTCGCAAGTTAGGCAATCTTCACAACATCCCATGTAATATAGATAATAAAAGGGGAGATAACGTCGAACTCCCACTTGAGCTCGAGCGCGTCACCTGGAGCGGAATCATTAGGCCCTGCATCTGGTGTAATAGTAATCTATGAGCCACAGGGACTCAGCAATCTCGCACCCTCGCGATCAAGACTATTTAAGCTTAATAGGTAAGGCAAGGTAAATATATGTGGAGCTGCAGCAAGCGACTAGCAAATATGGTGGCTATCATGTTCGCAAAAGAGAGCGAGAAGAGGAGGCAAAGCGCGAGCGAGAAACTAGAGAGCAACCTGCGCAAGCATTACTCCAACACCGTGTCCACTTCCCGGACTCCGTCGAGAAGAGGCCATCACGGTAACACACTCAGTTGATTCATTTTAATTAACTTAAGGTTCAAGTTATCTACAACCGGACATTAACAAATTCCCATCTGCCCATAACCGCGGGCACGGCTTTCGAAAGTTCAAATCCCTGCAGGGGAGTCCCAACTTAGCCCATGACAAGCTCTCATGGTTAACGAAGGAATAGACCTCCTCCCGAGACATTCTGATCAGACTCGGTACCTCGGTTCTTCAAGACACTTCGACAGGTTAAAACAAATCCAGCAACACCGCCCGAATGTGCCAACAAATCCCGATAGGAGCTGCACATTTCTCGTTCTCAGGGCACACTCAGATGAACACTACGTACAACTAAAACCAACCCTCGAGTTGCCCCGAGGTGGCGCTGCAAGTGGCTCTATTTGGACCAACACTCAGAGGAGCACTGGCCCAGGGGGGGGTTTAAATAAGATGACCCTCGGGCTCCGGAAACCCAGGGGAAAAATAGGCTAGGTGGCAAATGGTAAAACCAAGGTTGGGCATTGCTGGAAAAGCTTTAATCAAGGCGAACTGTCAAGGGGTTCCCATTATAACCCAACCGCATAAGGAACGCAAAATCTGGGAACATAACACCGATATGACGGAAACTAGGGCGGCAAGAGTGGAACAAAACACTAGGCGAGAGGCCGAGCCTTCCACCCTTTACCAAGTATATAGATGCATTAAGATAACATGGCAATATAATGATATCCCAACAAGTAAATAAATGTTCCAACAAGGAACCGCCTCCAATCTTCACCTGCAACTAGCAACGCTATAAGAGGGGCTGAGCAAAGCGGTAACATAGCCAATCAACGGTTTGCTAGGACATGGTGGGTTAGAGGTTTGACATGGCAATTTGGGAGGCTTGAAAGCAAGTGGTAGGCATCGCAGCATTGGCATAGCAAAAGAGCGAGCATCTAGCAAAGCAAAGATAGTAGTGATTTCGAGGGTATGATCATCTTGCCTGCAAAGTCGTCAGAGTTGACTGGATCCTCGAAAGCAAACTCAACGGGCTCCTCGTTAGCGAACTCGTCTCCCGGCTCTACCCAAACAAGACAGACAAGCAACAAGGACACAATCAACCACGTGCAAGGATCAAACAATATGATGCAAGGATGGTATGCTATGCGGAATGCGATGCGGGATGCATATGCAAGATTTGACAAGGAAAGCATGAACCTGTCCTCAACATGCAAATCCAAGTGTGCCACTAGAAAGATGAGATGAAATCGCTTGAAAACGATATAAAGAACGCCGGAATCGGAGTTACGGTTTGGAAATGGCAAGCAATTCAAATATGACACCGGTCTGCGATTTACAGCATGTGAACATGGCAAAAACTTAATCAGTTCTCAGACTTAGTGAAAACTGGAGCATGCTGAAAACAGATATCAAGTAGGCATGTTTACGAGCTCGATGCACTCACTACGGAGCAAGTCATGATAATCTAATCATACACCCATCAAGAATACACAAATTGCAAGCTAGACATGGCAATAAAAATAGCATAGCATGCACGGATCAACTACAACATCCTCGGCAAAATCGCTAACAAGTAGACAATCTTCCCGGATTCACGAAGTAGCAAAAGTAGAGCTCGATTGACTCAAGCTAGGGTGCTCCATAATTGCAAAAAAAGACATGGATGGATAGAGCACTACAATAATAACAAAACATCCTTACTGAGCATCCTCAAAAGACGCATGGATCACTAGGAAACAACATGAACATATGGCCATATGAGATAAACAGGTCAAGGACTTAGTGGAAATGCGAAGTCCTTGAAATCAGCATTACCAAGTGCCTCACTTTGCAAGCTTGTGCTAGTCACCACACACCTCACAAAAATACATGGGTTGCACCTCTGGAAAGATGGCAAAACCCTTAACAAAACATATGTAGAGCTTATGGGCATATCATGCACACAATAATCATGGCAAAAATGACAAATATCTAAATGGAGCAGCAGATCTGACAATTATCTCAAGTAGCACTCTTCTAATAGCATTTCGGGCATCAAGATGAACTCAAATGAAAATGATGCAATGGAATTAAATGATGTACTCTCTGAGATGAACATTTTGATATGCTATATGCCCAAAACGGAGTTACGGATGCAAAGTTACGATGCAATGAACAGGAGCATATGAGCTAGGGTTTCGGGCAAAAAGTCAACCCTTGAGATCAAAATCTCAGATCTGGCACGTTTTACGAGGATGGCCGGATTTCTTGGAGCTCGCCGGAGACGTCGCCGGACTTGCCGAGAAGAGGAGGGGGAGGCCGGCCGGATGGAGGCAGTTGGCGGCGGGGCGGCGCGCTCGCCGGCGCGGGACGGCGGCCCGAGCTCGCCGGCTCGGCCGAGGAAGGAGGCGGACGGCGGCGGAGCTCGCCGGGCAGCCGAGGCGGCGCTCGCCGGCAGCGGGGTCGAGCGAGCACGGGCGACGCTCGCGGAGGACGAGGGCGGCGCGCGGGAGGCGGGGCGCGGCCCGGTGGCGCGAGTGGAGAGGGCCCGCCCTGGGCCGGGATGGGCCGGCGGCGGTGGTGGTGGCCGGGGCCACGTGGCGCGCGCGGATTGGCGCGGGCGGCGGCGGCAGTTTGTCCGACCGGGGACGGACGTTGTCTAGCACGGAGATGGGAGTTTTAGGGTTTCGGGAGAGAGGAGACCCGAGATTTCGGAAGGGGGTCTATTTATAGGCATAGAGGGATCTAGGAGAGTCCAAATGAGGTGCGGTTTTCGGCCACGCGATCATGATCGAACGCTCTAGATGATGGAGAGGGTTTAGGTGGGTTTTGGGCCAAATTGGAGGGGTGTTGGGCTGCAACACACACGAGGCCTTTTCGGTCCCTCGGTTGACCGTTGGAGTATCAAACGAAGTCCAAATGGTACGAAACTTGACAGGCGGTCTACCGGTAGTAAACCAAGGCCGCTTGGCAAGTCTCGGTCCAATACGGAAATGTTTAATACCCACACACGAAAGAAAGGTAGAAATGACCACCGGAGGAGAACGAAGCGCCGGAATGCAAAATGGACAACGGGGAAAATGCTCGAATGCATGAGATGAACACGTATGCAAATGCAATGCACATGACGACATGATATGAGATGCATGACAACAATAACAACACATGGAGACAAAAACCTGAACCCGAGAAAATAAAACAACTTAACGCCGGAAACGGCAAGAGTTGGAGTACAAATTGGGAAAGTCACATCCGGGGTGTTACACCCGACCTCCCACCGTAACCGGGAATCCCCGAAATTTTCCTCCCCCTCGCTTCTACCACGGTTTTTTCCGTCATGGACGGCCCAAAGAATGTCATGTAGCTGCGTCTCCGGCCCGCCCAGGACGAAAACCCCATTTTCTGTCATGATTTTTTGTCATAGAAGTAGGAGCCCACCACAATGATGATACCTGGTTTTGTCACAATTATCGTCATAGAAGTGTCATATGTATGACAGAAAAAAAATTCGTTCGGCCCAAAATGTCACGGATGTGTCTTTTTTTTGTAGTGATAGTAGAAGTTATGCGGAGTGGGTCCGTCAACTGAGGATTATCCTCATTGCTGCGCAGAAGGCTTATGTCCTTAATACACCGCTCGGTATGCTGAACCTCGAGCGTCATCTGTAGATGTTGGGAAACATCTAACATACACGTTTTGATGACTACGTGATAGTTCAGTGCGTAATGCTAACGGTTTAGAATTGTGGCACCAAAGACGTTTTTGAAACATCGCAGAACATATGAGATGTTCTAAAGACTAAAATTGGGATTTCAGACTAGTGCCCACGTCAAGAGGTATGAGACCTCTGACAAGTTTCTTAAGCCTGCAAACTAAGGGAGAAAAGCTCAATCATTGAGCATGTGCTCAGATTGTCTGAGTACTACAATCGCTTTAATCGAGTGGGAGTTAATCTTCCAGATGAGATAGTGATGGTTCTCCATAGCCACTACCACCAAGCTATTAGAGCTTCGTGATGAATTATAACATATCAGGGATAGATATGATGATCCTTGAGCTATTCGCAACACCGCGAAAGTAGAAATCAAACAGGAGCATCAATTGTTGATGGTTAGTAAAACCACTAGTTTCAAGAAGGGCAAGGGCAAGAAAGGGATACTTCATGAAACGGCAAATCAGTTGCTGCTCTAGTGAAGAAACCCAAGGTTGAACCCAAACCCGAGACTAAGTGCTTCTTAAATAAGGGGAACGGTCACTGAATCAGAACTTCCCTAGATAATCGGTAGATGAGAAGGCTCGCAAGGTCGACAGAAGTATATTGGATATACATTATAATGTGTGCTTTACTAGTACTCCTAGTAGCACCAGGGTATTAAAATACCGGTTCAGTTGCTAAGTGTTAGTAACTCGAAATAAAAGGCTACGGAATAAACGGAGACTAGCTGAAGGTGAGATGACGATATGTGTTGGAAGTGTTTCCAAGGTTGATGTGATCAAGCATCGCATGCTCCCTCTACCATCAAGATTGGTGTTAAACCTAAATAATTGTTATTTGGTGTTTGCATTGAGCATAGACATGATTGGATTATGTTTATCGCAATATGGTTATTCATTTAAGGAGAATAATGGTTACTCTGTTTATTTGAATAATACCTTCAATGGTCTTGCACCTAAAATGAATGGTTTATTGAATCTCGATCGTAGTGATACACATATTCATGCCAAAAGATATAAGATAGTAATGATAGTACCACATACTTGTGGCACTGCCATTTGAGTCATGTTGGTATAAAACGCATGAAGAAGCTCCATGTTGGTGGACCTTTGAACTCACTCGTTTTTGAAAAGATTGAGACATGTGAACCATGTCCATTGGTATATATGCACGAAGAAACTCCATACAGATGGATCGTTTGGACTCACTTGATTTTGAATCACTTGAGACATGCAAATCATACCACATGGGCAAGATGACTGAAAGGCCTCGTTCTCGGTGATATGGAACAAGAAAGCAACTTGTTGGAAGTAATACATTTTGATGTGTGCAGTCCAATGAGTGCTGAGGCACGCAGTGGATATCGTTATGTTCTTACTTCACAGATGATTTGAGTAGATGCTGAGTATATTTACTTGATGAAACACAAGTCTAAATTATTGAAAGGTTTAAGTAATTTCAGAGTGAAGTTGAAGATTGTCGTGCCAAGAGGATAAAATGTCTATGATATGATCATAGAGATGAATATTTGAGTTACGAGTTTGGCACACAATTAAGACATTGTGGAAATTGTTTCACAACTAATACCGCCTGGAACACCATAGTGTGATGGTGTGTCCGAACATCATAACTACACCCTATTGGATATGGTGCATACCATAATGTCTCTTATCGAATTACCACTATCGTTTAGGTTAGGCATTAGAGACAACCGCATTCACTTTAAATAGGGCACCATGCAATTCCGTTGAGACGACACCGTATGAACTATGGTTTAGAAAAACCTAAGCTATCGTTTCTTAAAAGTCTGGGGCTGTGACGCTTATGTGAAAAAGTTTCAGGCTGATAAGCTCGAACCCAAAGCAGATAAATGCATCTTCATAGAATACCCAAAACAGTTGGGTATACCTCCTATTTCAGATCCGGAAACAAAAGTTATTGTTTCTAGAAACGGGTCCTTTCTCGAGGAAAAGTTTCTCTCGAAAGAATTGAGTGGGAGGATGATGGAGACTTGATGAGGTTATTGAACCGTCACTTCAACTAGTGTGTAGCAGGGCACAGGAAGTTGTTCCTGTGGCACCTACACCAATTGAAGTGGAAGCTTGTGATAGTGATCATGAAACTTCGGATCAAGTCACTACCAAACCTCATAGGTCAACAAGGATGCGTACTACTTCAGAGTGGTACGTAATCCTGTCTTGGAAGTCATGTTGCTAGACAACAATGAACCTACGAGCTATGGAGAAGCGATGGTGGGCCCGGATTCCGATGAATGGCTCGAGACCATAAAATCCGAGAGAGGATCCATGTATAAAAACAAAGTATAGACTTTGGAAGAACTACTTGATGGTCGTAAGGCTGTTGGGTGTAGATGGATTTTAAAAGGAAGATGGACAATGATGGTAAGTGTCACCATTAAGAAAGCTCGACTTGTCGTTAAGATGTTTTCCGACAAGTTCAAGGAGTTGACTACGATGAAACTTTCTCACTCGTAGCGATGCTAAGAGTCTGTTGGAATTATGTTAGCAGTTACTGCATTATTTATGAAATCTTGCAGATAGGATGTCAAAACATTGTTTCCTCGACGATTTTCTTGAGGAAAGGTTGTATGTGATACAACCAGAAGGTTTTGTCAATCGTGAAAGATGCTAACAAGTATGCAAAGATCCAGCAATCCTTCTAAGGATTGGAGTAAGCATCTCGGAGTTGGAATGTAAACTTTGATGAGATGATCAAAGATTTTGGGTTTATACAAAGTTTATGAGAAACTTGTATTTCCAAAGAAGTCAATGGGAGCAATATAGAATTTTTGATGAGTATATGTTGTTAACATATTGTTGATCAGAAATGATGTAGAATATCTGTAAAGCATACAGGGTTATTTGAAAAGTGTTTTTCAATGGAAAACCTGGATTAAGCTACTTGAACATTGAGCATCAAGATCTATAAGGATAGATCAAAAACGCTTAATAGTACTTTCAAATGAATACATACCGTGACAAGATTTTGAAGGAGTTCAAAATAGATCAGCAAAGGAGTTCTTGGCTGTGTTACAAGGTGTGAGTATTGAGTAAGACTCAAGACCTGACCACGGCAGAAGAGAGAAAGGACGAAGGTCGTCCCCTATGCTTTAGACGTAGGCTCTACAGTATGCTATGCTGTGTACCGCACATGAAGTGTGCCTTGCCATGAGTCAGTCAAGGGGTACAAGAGTGATCCAGGAATGGATCACATGATAGCGGACGAACTTATCCTTAGTAACTAGTGGACTAAGGAATTTTCTCGATTATGGAGGTGGTAAAAGAGTTCGTCGTAAAGGGTTACGTCGATGCAAACTTTGACACTAATCCGGATGACTAAGTAGTAAACCGGATTCGTATAGTAGAGCAGTTATTTGGAATAGCTCCAAGTAGCGCGTTGTAGCTGCATCTACAAGATGACATAGAGATTTGTAAAGCACACATGGATCTAAAAGGTTCAGACCCATTGACTAATAAACCTCTTTCGCAAGCGAGATATGAACAAACCCCATGGGTGTTGGATTCATTACAATCACATAGTGATGTGAACTAGATTATTGACTCTAGTGCAAGTGGGAGACTGTTGGAAATATGCCCTAGAGGCAATAATAAAATGGTTATTATTGTATTTCCTTGTTCATGATAATTGTCTATTGTTCATTCTATAATTATATTAACTGGAAACCATGATCATGTGTGAATACATAGACCACAACATGTCCCTAGTAAGCCTCTAGTTGACTAGCTCGTTGATCAATAGATGGTTATGGTTTCCTGACCATGGAAATTGGATGTCGTTGTTAACGGGATCACATCATTAGGAGAATGATGTGATGGACAAGACCCAATCCTAAGCATAGCACAAGATCGTATAGTTCGTCTGCTAAAGCTTTTCTAATGTCAAGTATCATTTCCTTAGACCATGAGATTGTGCAACTCCCGGATACCGTAGGAATGCTTTGGGTGTGCCAAACGTCACAACGTAACTGGGTGGCTATAAAGGTACACTACGGGTATCTCCGAAAGTGTCTGTTGAGTTGGCACGAATTGAGACTGGGATTTGTCACTCCGTGTGACGGAGAGGTATCTCTGGGCCCACTAGGTAATGCATCATCATAATGAGCTCAATGTGACTAATGAGTTAGCCACGGGATCATGCGTTACGGAACGAGTAAAGAGACTTGTCGGTAACGAGATTGAATGAGGTATGGGGATACCGACGATCGAATCCCGGGCAAGTAACATACCGATAGACAAAGGGAATTGTATACGGGATTGATTGAATCCCCGACATCATGGTTCATCCGATGAGATAACATGTGGGAGCCAATATGGGTATCCAGATCCCGCTATTGGTTATTGGCCGAAGAGATGTCTCGGCCATGTCTGCATGGTTCCCGAACCCGTAGGGTATACACACTTAAGGTTCGGTGACGCTAGAGTTGTTATGGGAAATAGTATGTGGTTACCGAAGGTTTTTCGGAGTCCCGGATGAGATCTCGAACATGAAGAGGAGTTCCGGAATGGTCCGGAGGTGAAGATCGATATATTGGACGAAGGGATTTGGAGTCCGGAATTGTTCCGGGGGTACCGGGTGACGACCAGCGTGTCCGAAAGGGGTTTCGGAGGCCCCGGCAAGCGTTGGGGAGCCTTATGGGCCAAGGGGAGGGGGCACATCAGCCCACTAAGGGGCTGAGCTCCCCTCCCACCCCATCTCATGTAACTTGGAGAGGTGGGGGCGCCTCCCCTAGGGCTGCCACCGCTCCCGGCTTGGGGGGCAAGTTTCCTAGGGGTGGGGGCGCCCAAACCCATCTAGGGTTTTCCCTGTGGCCGCCGCCCCTGCCCTAGGGAACCCTAGGACGCCTCCTCCACCCCCCTTCCCCCTATATATAGTGAGGGAGAGAGAGGGCAGCCGCACCCTTCCCCTGGCGCAGCCCCTCCCCCTCTCCTACACCTCCTCCTCCTCCGTAGCGCTTGGTGAAGCCCTACCGGAGAACCACGAGCTCCATCACCACCACGCCGTCGTGCTGTCAGAGTTCTCCCTCAACTTCTCCTCTCCCCTTGCTGGATCAAGAAGGAGGAGACGTCCCCAGGTTGTACGTGTGTTGAACGCAGAGGCGCCGTTGTTCGGCGCTTAGATCGAAATCGACTGCGATCTGAATCGCTGCGTGTACGACTCCACCAACCGTGTTCTTGTAACGCTTACGCTTAGCGATCTTAAAGGGTATGAAGATGCACTCCCTATCTCTCATTGCTAGTATCTCCTAGATTGATCTTGGTGACACGTAGGAAATTTTTTTGAATTATTGCTACGTTCCCCAACAGAGAGAGGGAGACGCCATAGTCCCAAGGCCGTAGGTGCCCCTGCAGACGCCAGCTGCCGAGGCCCAAGACAGTCAGCCCAACACGCCGCCAGCGTCTCAAGGCAGTGGCGAGCTGGTGGTGGGGGTAATTCCCGTCGTTCGGACCCCAACGCGTCGGCGCGTAGGAAAGGTGACCTCTGCTCCACGGCCCCAAGAGATTGGAGCCTCGAGCTCGTCGGTTCCCGACGCCGAAGCCACCAGCTCCGCACCAATGGAGTGGTTGCACGGGGGCGGGACTGGCACCCTGATCAGGGCGGCGCAGGACGTCCAGGCCGACTTCAGGGCCGAAGCCGCCGCCCTTCAGCAAGTTATGAAGGCGTTCATGAAGACGCGGGCCATCGTTCGGGTATGTAACTTGTTTCTTGCTTTTAATTTTTGGGATCTTCGGCGGGGGCGCGCCAGCGCACCCGCTGGGTGTAGCCCCCGAGTTCCGGTCCGACTACTGAGCAGTCGGGCGGGAACTTCTCCGTGAGCTCTGGGTTCTGACTCTCCTTTCTTTCTGTTGCTTCTTTGTAGGACTACCACAACGTCCGCGCAGTCACCTTCAACGCCCAGACTAAGGAGCTGGACAAGCGGACCGCGGACCTGGTTGAGAGCCGGAGTAAGCACTCCACCCTCTTGCTTCTTCGTTGAATTGTTCAATCTATCGCGGGGGCGCGTCAGCGCACCCACGGGGTGTAGTCCTCGAGATTTGGGTCGACTGCTGAGCAGTCGGGCCGAATCTTTCCAGCGTTTGCTTGTCTTTGTTGATCATTGATTTTTTTTCTTTGCCTTCGTAGGCGCCAATGCCACCTTGTAGCAGCAACTCGGTGAGGCTCAATCTGCGCTACACGCCAAGGAGGCGGCATGCCTCGAGGCGGAGCAGGAGCGTGACCGCCTGGCCAAGCAGCTGGCTGACCAGCAGACGCCCATAAGGCGGAGCTGCAGAAGCTCAAGGACGCGGAGGAGGCTCTCCAGGCCGAGTTCGAGAGTCGGCGCTCGAACTGGGTTGACACATAGAAAGCCCTGGAGGCCGGCTACGTTCAGATCGAGGATCTGCTCGATGGTACGTTACTCTTTCCTTGTTCTGCCTATCGACTTGTCCTGCATGCCTGCCTCCGCCTTCTCATTTATTTCTTCTTTTCTAGAGCATAGTACTTCCCCGTCTACTCCGTCGCCGCCAACCAGGCCGTCGAAGCCCACCGTGATGAGCGGAGGTAGGCTGGTGTGGTGGTCGCACCCAACGTCCCCTGAACTCTTGCCGAGGAGATGGTTTCCATCGAGGCTCGTCTCCAGCCGGCGCATCGGGCTCTTCGCCATCTTTAGCGCGCTGGAGCTCAAGTGGTGTCCGCCCTTTGGCCGGGCGCTCCAATTCTACGCACCGCCAGCTGAACCTCCGACTGGTTGAAGGCAGCTATCGGCCGCATCGAGGCATGGAAGGGCTCCTCTGCTCGGGCGGGTGCGTGCCGATCTTTGGAGTTTGTCAAGGGGTGGTACCTGGGCTGAATTAGGACCAGCTCGCCACCCTTCGAGCCGAAGCCGGCGCGGAGCTGGAGGCGGTGGCACCTCAGCTTCGTCATCGCGCCGCGGCGATCGCCGAGTATACGGACACCAGCGTCTTCCTCCCTGAGCTGGATGAAGCAGGCACCGAAGTGCCTCCCAACTGGTTCGGGCTGAACCCAGAAAATGGCGAAGACTCAGTGGAGGAGATTGCCTCCAGTGACGAAGGCGAAGAGGAGGAGGATGAGGATGAGGGCGGCGAAGGTGGCGCGCCGGGTGGTGAAGATGACGGCCGGCCTCAGCCTAACCAGGTCTCGACCAACGAGCGAGATGTCGGCAAACCAACTGCTGCCAGTGCTGATGAAACCGAGACCCACCAGGCGGCTGCTCCACCACCCGAAGCATCTACCTCCGTCGGCCTCTCCGATCCGGCTGCTGCTCCTTTGGCCTAGGTGGCCAAGTTATCTTTCTTTCCCCTGTTTTGTAATTCTCAAACAAAATTTGTTAAGTTCACGCAATTCCACCCGCCGGGGGTGTATTCAAACTCTGTTGAATGCTGGCCAAGGGCCTTTTGCTGTAAAATGTAATCTTTTGACGACTTCTGGCTTGTCTTGCTTTTCTACTTCCCTAGCCTTTTCCTTTGACGCCTTCCCTTGGCTGTCATCTTGCCAGTCGGACAGCCGCTCTGCGGTCTGTGACTGGATCAAGTACTTGGCCGTTTGGGAAGAACAAGTACTTCAGTCATTCGGTAGAATGTAGCAATTTTAAGTTAGGAATTGGTCGGCCGACTGCTCGGCAGCCGGTCGGCGAGGGAGGAGTCGACTCGGCCTACGCAAAATGTTTTAGTCCTTAGCCATTTTTCGTGTGGGCACCATTTCCTGCCTTCATCTCCTGCCGGCCGAATAGCCGCTCTGTGAGCTGCGACTTGTGGCAAAAGAGGGCTTAGGTGCCGGCACACTACTTGTCCGACTGCAGGTAACATTGGCATAGTACGAGACGGCAAGCCCCGGGCCGACTGGTCGAACCCGGTGCAAAGCAGAATAGTGAAATAACACATCCATAAGCGTGGAACTTATCATATAGATAAAGGAGATAGCCCTTGAGTGCTGCTCAAGGGCCCAGATGTCTTAGTGCTTTTATACAAAGGCAGCGTGACACATATTGAATCAACGGTAAAATCTTTGGAGGAGGTTTGCATTCCACGGGCGCTCCAATTCCTTGCCCGAGTCGTCTCTCTTGCGTGCTCTAGGCTTCTGTGCATTGATGAGGTAGTAGGAGTCGTTCCCCAATGCCTTGTTGATGATAAAGGGGCCTTCCCAAGGGGGCGAGAGCTTGTGCTGGCCAGCTGTTCGCTGGATCAGCCGGAGCACAAGGTCTCCCTCCTGAAAGGATCTTGGCTTGACCTTCCGATTATGGTAGCGGCGCAGACTCTGCTGGTAGATGGCGGACCGGCTGAGTGCTAACAGCCAGCCCTCCTCCAGCAGATCGACGCCGTCTTCTCGTGCTTCCTTTGCTTCCGCCTCAGTGTACATGGTGACACGAGGTGAGTCAAACTCAATGTCAGTTGGGATGACGGCCTCGGCACTGTACACGAGGAAGAATGGAGTGAAGCCAGTTGACTTGTTCGGGGTGGTGCGGAGGCTCCAAAGGACGGACGACAGCTCATCAATCCAGTAGGCCGACCGCTCCAAAGGCTCGACCAGTCGGGGCTTGATGCCGGAAAGGATGAGGCCGTTTGCTCGCTCAACTTGGCCATTTGACTGCGGATGGGCAACGGACGCTAGGTCCAGTCGGATGCCCTGCGTCGCGCAAAAACGGGCCAAGGCTCCTTTGGCAAAATTTGTGCCATTATCAGTGATGATGATGTGCGGTACTCCATACCGAGTGGTGATGTCTGCAATGAAATTCACGACAGTTGGCCTGTTCAACTTCTTGATTGGTTTTGCTTCAATCCACTTGGTGAACTTGTCCACAGCGACAAGCAGATGGGTCATGCCACCGCGTGCTGTCTTGAATGGTCCCACCATATCCAAGCCCCAGATGGAAAAGGGCCATGCTAGGGGGATGGTCTTGAGTGCAGAAGCCGGTAGGTGCTGCTGCGAGCTGAACTTCTGGCACCCATTGCAATTCTTGACTAGATCCTTGGCATCCTCCAAGGCAGTCGGCCAGAAGAAACCGTGGCGGAAAGCTTTGGCCACGAGCGATCTGGAAGCCGCATGGTGGCCGCACTCGCCTTGGTGGATATCTTTGAGGATTGCTTGGCCTTTCTCTGCTTCTACGCAGCGCTGAAAAACTCCAGTCACGATGCGCCTGACGAGCTCTCTGTTCACTATTGTGTAGGCTCCTGCTCGCCGTTGTACTTGCCGGGCCGAGATCTCATCAGCCGGCAGCTCTCTATTCACCAGAAACTTTAGGATGAGCTTTGCCCATGATGGTGCTTGAATCTCTTCTATTGTCATTACAACCACTTGCACGAGGGTGGTTAGGCCGGGAGGCGGCGGGTCGGCGTTGATTGTCGCTTGCTGTGTGGCTGAAGTCCCCGGGCTGATTATCGCAGCCCCCGGGCTGGGTGCGACTGCTGCGGTCCCTGAACCGCTTGGTGAAGTCCCCGAGCCGACCGTTGCAGTCCCCGGGCCAGGTTGTGGAGTCCCCGGGCCGGGTGCAACTGCCACAGTCCCCGGCTGAATGCTGAGGTCCGCGAGCCGGCTGCCGCAGCCCTAGAGTCGGATCTGACTGCTTCAGGAGGAGCCGGCACAGAGATGGACTCAGATTCTGGGGAAGGCTTGATCGAAGGCTTGAGGAGGCGCTGAAGGGAGACACCGGCTGGTATTGCTTGCCGGGCGGAGCCGATTGGTGCCAAGGCATCGGCTTGCTCATTATCGGCTCTTGGCACGTGAAGGAACTCGCATCCCTCGAAGTATCCACTGAGTTGCTGGACGAGGAAGCGGTAGCTTGCCATATTTGCATCCTTGGCATCCCAGTCACCAGAGGACTGCTGGACCACCAAGTCAGAGTCGCCATAGCACAGCATCCGGTGGATGCCGATCTCCTTGGCCAACCGGAGGCCGTGTATTAGTGCTTCGTACTCAGCCACATTGTTGGATGCGGCAAAGTGGATTTGCAATGTGTATTTGAGCTTGTCACCCTTGGGAGAGGTGAGGACGATGCCGGCTCCCAAACCGGTGCGCATCTTCGAACCATCAAAGTGCATCCGCCAATGGGTGGAGTCCGGCGCTGGCGGCAGGTGCTGGGTCTTGGCCCAGTCAACGAGGAAGTCAGCCAGTGCTTGAGACTTGATGGCGGTGCAGGGCTAGTAGAAGATGGTGTAGGGGGAAACTCGATGGCCCGTTTAGCCACTCGGTCGGATGCATCTCTGTTGCCAATGATCTCAGCGAGTGGGGCAGTGCAGACAACCGTGATCGGGTGCTCTTGAAAGTATGGCTTTAGCTTCTTGGCGGCAAAGTGCACACCGTAGCACATATTCTGATAGTGAGGGTATTTCTGTTTTGAAGTTGACAGCACCTCGCTCAAATAGTACACCGGCCTCTGGACCGGCTGTGCCTTGCTATCCTCCAGGCGCTCCACCACCATGATTGTGCTGACCACCCGGCTGATGGCAGTGATGTAAAGGTACATGGGCTCTTTAGCAGTCGGAGTCGCCAGGACACGCGGCGTGGTCAACATCTTTTTCAGTTAGAGAAAAGCTTCATCCGCCTTGTTGTTCCACTCAAAATGAGTGGTCTTCTTCATGAGTTGGTACAGGGGAAGAGCCTTCTCGCCCAGCCGACTGATGAACCGGCTGATGGATGCCAAGCAGCCGGTGAACTTCTGGACGTCTCGCAGTCAGGTAGGCTTCTCCATCCTCTCAATGGCTTTGATCTTCACAGGTTTGCACCCAATGCCGCATTCTAAGATGTAACGCCCCGAGACCGATGTGCCAAGTGTCGTTCAGTTATTCGCTGGTGTTGCCTTGTCATTGCTTGCGTGTCATGCATTGCATATCATGTCATCATGCGCATTTCATTTGCATACGTGTTCGTCTCTTGCATCCGAGCTTTTCCCCGTTGTCCGTTTTGCAATCCGACGCTCCGTTCTCCTCCGGTGGTCATTTCTACCTTTCTTTCATGTGTGGGGATTAAACATTTCCGGATTGGACCGAGACTTGCTAAGCGCCCTTGGTTTACTACCGGTAGACCGCCTGCCAAGTTTCGTACCATTTGGACTTCGTTTGATACTCCAACGGTTAACCGAGGGACCGAGAAGGCCTCGTGTGTGTTGCAGCCCAACACCCTTCCATTTTGGCCCAAAACCCACCTAACTCTGCTCCATCATCTCGATGGTTCGATCACAATCGCGTGGCCGCAAACCGCACCTCATTTGGACTCTCCTAGCTCCCACTATGCCTATTTAAAGACCCCCTCCCCCCGAAATTCGGATCTCCTTCCTCCCCGAAACCCTAACTTCGTCCTCCTCGCGCCACCGGACGCGTCCACCCCGCGCCGGGACAATGTCTGCCGCCCGCTGCCACGTCCCTCCGACCAATGGGGGCGAGCCACGTCAGCTCCGCCGCCCCTCTCCTCCACACAGACGCCGCCACATGTCCTCCCTGCGCCCCACTTTGTCGGGGCCCAGAGGAGCCCAGATCCGGCCCTCCCCGGGCCCGAGCAGGGCCGTCGTTTCCCCGCACAACCGCCGCCCACGTCCATTGCCTTCACCATCTCCGGTCGCCGGAATCGCCTGCCGGAGCGCTCCGCCTCGCCGGCGCGGTTCCCCACGCCTGTCGTCGGCCACCGCCAGGTTTTCGCGCCGCCGCCCGCACTCGGCGCCGCCTCTTCGCCCGTCGCCTCGCGCCGCCTCCCGGAGCGCATCGCCGCCGTCGACCCTCGCCGGAGGCCCGCCGCCCGCGCCGTACTTCGTCGCCGCCCCTGCCTCCCCGATCCGATCGGGATCGAGAGAGCCGACGAGCGCGCCTCGTTGACCCTCCGCGTGGGCCTCGCAGGCCGCAGCGCGCCAAGGCCCAGCGCCAGCCTCTCCTCTCTGCTGGGCCGCCAGCCAGCTCCGGTGGCCCATCTCCCACCGGCCTGCCTCCTCCTCCTTCACGGGCCGCAGCCCAGGGGTGAGCCGACCCCCAGCGCCCCCTCCCCTTGTTTTTTTTCTACTCTTGTTGGGCTGCCCGGTGCACTGTTCAGATTCGGCCCGATTCATGTTTTTTTTTCTGCGGAACGATTTTTCCTATTTATCCTGAGCAGTAGTTTGGCAGAATAGTCCCCCTAGTTCATGCATTTAATAACTCACTAACCGTGCATCGGATTAAAATGTTTTATATATGAAACTTGCTCAGAATTTTGTGTAGATGAATAATATCCAACTTTCATCTATGTTTGAAATGTTAAAAATGTTGTTTGCATTAATTTACTCCTATGCCATGCTAAAATGATTTAATTCGTAACTAAATAACCGTAGCTCCGATTTAAATAAACTTTATATGTAAATGGGGTAGAATTTTACCTAGTTTAACATGATGGCATCATCTTGCATGTTTAACAACTCTAAAATATTGTTTAGGGCAGAACAGTTCCAAACCTAATTTATGCTCATGAGGAGTTTCCGGAATTGTTGTTCGTTGCTTCCGGCCTCATTTAAACTTGACTAGATAGGTAGTTTTACTTTGCTTCACCCTCTTGCCATGTTAACCAACATTTAATATTGTTGAGTACATAAACGAGATCAAACTAAATAACGTGTCGTGGTGTTTCGTCAATATGCAACTCGTTGCATATTGAACTCCACTAATTTTGTAGTGTGGTTTGTTGCACTTTGCCATGCCATGTTTCATTAAACCAGACATGCATCATACTCGATTGTGCATCGTGCCATGTTGTTGTGGTGGTTGTTTACTATGTTGTGTGCTTCTTTTCCGGTGATTGCTTCTTCGTGTTGGATCCGGTAACGTCGTGTGTGTGAGGACCCGTTCGTCTACGTCCGTTTGTCTTCTTCATGGACTCGTTCTTCTTCCTTGCGGGATTTCAGGCAAGATGATCATACCCTCGAAATCACTACTATCTTTGCTATGCTAGATGCTCGCTCTTTTGCTATGCCAATGCTACGATGCCTAGCTTTTACTTGTCAGCCTCCCAATTGCCATGTTGAACCTCTAACCCACCATGTCCTAGCAAACCGTTGATTGGCTATGTTACCGCTTTGCGCAGCCCCTCTTATAGCGTTGCTAGTTGCAGCTGAAGATTGGAGGCCGTTCCTTGTTGGAATATTTATTTACTTGTTGGGATATCACAATATATCTTACTTAATTAATGCATCTATATACTTGGTAAAGGGTGGAAGGCTCGGCCTTATGCCTGGTGTTTTGTTCCACTCTTGCCGCCCTAGTTTCCGTCATATCGGTGTTATGTTCCCGGATTTTGCGTTCCTTACGCGGTTGGGCTATAATGGGAACCCCTTGATAGTTCGCCTTAAGTAAAGCTCTTCCAGCAATGCCCAACATTGGTTTTACCATTTGCCACCTAGCCTTTTCTTTTCCCTTGGGAGTCGCGCTCCTAAGGGTCATCATTATTTACCCCCCCCCCGGGCCAGTGCTCCTCTGAGTGTTGGTCCAACTTGTCAGCCGCCGGTGGCCACCAGGGGCAACTCTAGGCTGGCCTACCGGAAGTTTGGACGATCCGGTGTGCCCTGAGAAAGAGATATGTGCAGCTCCTATCGGGATTTGTCGGCACATTCGGGTGGTGTTGCTGGTTTAGTTTTACCCTGTCCAAATGTCTTGTTGTACCGGGATACCGAGTCTGATCGGAATGTCTCGGGAGGAGGTCTATTCCTTCGTTGACCGTGAGAGCTTGTGATGGGCTAAGTTGGGACACCCCTGCAGGGATTTGAACTTTCGAAAGCCGTGCCCGCGGTTATGGGCAGATGGGAATTTGTTAACGTCCGGTTGTAGAAAACCTGAACTTGACCTTAATTAAAATGAATCAACAGCGTGTGTAACCGTGATGGTCTCTTTCCGGCGGTGTCCGGGAAGTGAACACGGTTGTTGGAGTTATGCTTGACGTAGGTTGCTATAGGATCACTTCTTGATCATAGTTTTATCGACTGTGCTTTGCCTTCTCTTCTCGCTCTCATTTGCGCATGTTAGCCACCATATATGCTAGTCGCTTGCTGCAGCTCCACCTCATACCTTTACCTTACCCATAAGCTTAAATAGTCTTGATCGCGAGGGTGCGAGATTGCTGAGTCCCTGTGGCTCACAGATACTTCCAAAACCAGCTTGCAGGTGCCGATGAGTCCGTGCAGATGACGCAACCAAGCTCAGGAGGAGCTCGATGAAGATCTTGTCCTTTGTGTTGTTTCGTTTCAGTCGATCAGTAGTGGAGCCCAGTTGGGGTCGATCGGGGACCTTTTGTCGCATTTGGGGTTCTTCTTTTATTTTGGTTCTGTAGTCGGACCTTGATTGTATCTGGTTGTTGTAATGCTTTATTCATGTATTTGTGTGAAGTGGCGATTGTAAGCCAACTATGTATCTCTTTCCTTATTATATTACATGGGTTGTGTGAAGATTACCTCACTTGCGACATATGCCTCCAATGCGATTATGCCTCTAAGTCGTGCCTCGACACGTGGGAGATATAGTCGCATCGAGGGTGTAACATAAGACCAGGAAGCCAAGGAGCTAGCCTGCTGGTACTCCGAACACGCACTTTTCTGGGTTGAGCTTGATTTGAAATCAGTGCAGGTTTTCAAAGGTTTCCTTGAGGTCTTCGAGGAGTGTGTTGCGCTTCTCCATCTTCAGCACAATATCATCTACGTAGACATGGGCATTTCTGCTGAGTTGCTTGAGGAGGCATTTCTGCATGCAACGCTGAAACGTGGCACCGGCATTTCTCAGGCCGAATGTCATGGTCAGGTAGCAGAAGGCTCCGAATGGTGTGATGAAGGCGATCTTCAGGCGGTCTGCCGGGTTCAGCTTGATCTGGTGGTATCCTGAGTAGGCATCCAAAACACTCAACAGCTCGCATCCGGCGGTGGAGTCTATCACTTGGTCTATCCGTGGCAGAGCAAACGGATCTTTTGGGCAGGCCTTGTTGAGGCTGGTGTAATCAATGCACATGTGCCACTTGTTATTCTTCTTTAGTACAAGGACTGGGTTGGCAAGCCATTCTGGGAAGAAAACTTCCATGATGAAGTCGGCTGCCAACAGACGGGCGATCTCTTCTCCAATGATTCTTCTCTTCTCCTCCGACAGTCGGCGGAGGGGTTGCTTGACTGGCTTGGCATCTTCTATGACATGTAGCTTGTGCTCGATGAAATCCGTTGGGACACCCGGCATGTCTTTGGGAGACCATGCAAAGATGTCCCGATTCTCACGGAGGAAATCGACGAGCTCGCTTTCCTATTTGATGTCGAGGTTTGCGCCTATGACAGCGTACCTCTCCGGGTGCTCTGGGTCCAATGGTATCTTCTTTGTCTCCTTGGCCGGCTTGAAGGATCCTTCGGCTTTTGACTCCTTGGGATCATGGGACATGTCCGGCTGCTTGCCGGCCATGGCCACAACTCGGTTAAGGAGCCTCTTCACGGCAGCGATCACAAGGGACTCGGCCAGCCGGCTGCTAGTGGCCGCATAGTCGGACGACTTCTGATAATCTCCGGAGACGGTAATGACTCCCTTGGCACTCGACATCTTCATCTTGAGGTAGGCACAGTGTGGCACCGCCATAAACTTGGCTAAGGCAGGTCGGCCAAGCAGTGCGTGGTACGGGCTTTCTAGGTCAACTACCTCAAACCAGATGGGCTCTCGGCGGAAATGGTCTTTGTCCCTAAAGAGGACGTCTATCTAGATCTTGCCGATTGGTGAGTGAGAAAGGCCAGGAACTATGCCATGGAAGATAGTCCGACTGGGCAAGAGATGCTTGGGTTTGATCTTCAACTTCTCCATGGTATCGCAGTACAGGATGTTGATGCTGCTGCCGCCATCTATCAGGATTCGGGAGAAACGAGCAGCTCGCCTCTCCGTAGAAAAGGTGGCCTCCAACACCAAAGCGTAAGAACCCGAAGAAGGCATTACTTCCGGGTGGTCAGCTCGGCTCCAACTGATTGGCTTCTTTGACTAGTGCATGAACTCTGGGGCTTCAATGGCTACGACATTCACCTCTCGGGACTGTTGGCGCCGGTTGTGCCTGTCATCGGCCACACTGGTGAAAACAACATATGCTCCATGCTCTTAGGGAAATTCATCTTGAATGGTGCCAACTGCTGGGCGGGCCGCCGGCTGCTGAGGAGGCGGGGGAGGCTGACCAGCAGGCGGCGGAGGTAGCATCCCTTCGCCCTTGGAGATTCGCGTTAGCTAGTGACATTTCCGGGTAATGTGGTTGGATGGCTTCGCGCCACTGTGAAACTCGCAGGGGGCATCGAGGGTATGCTCATAGGAGAAGGCGGGCAGCCAATTCACCTTGCCGCCTTTCTGACGCTTGGGTTGGGGCTGCCCTTCTAGCTGCTGATCTTCAACTATTGCCACTTGCTGGCTGGTGGAAGCCGGCATTGGGGCTTTGCGCTTGTTGTCGTTCGGCTGCTGGTGCTGACTGGTATCACCAGCCGGAGTCCGAGGGGCTTGAGGAGCCACCTTGTCGGATGCATCAACTTGAATCTCCGTCTTCATGGAGGATTCGGCTGTGGCGTACTTGTCGGCTATGATCAGCAGCTCATCGAGGGTCGCCGGCTCATCGCAGAGGAGCCTGTGCTTGAGCAGAGTGCCTTCTCTGCACCCGGCTATGAAGTACTGAATAGACTGCACCTCGTGCACGCCCTCATAAGAGTTGCGCAGCTCGGCCCAGCGCGTGAGGTAGTCGCTAGTCGACTCGTTGGGACCTTGGACGCATAAGGAGAGCTGGCGAGGCTTGGGCGGCCGCTTGTACGTGTTGGTGAAGTTGCGGATGAAGGTTTCAGTGAAATCTACCCAGCTGTTGATGTTGCGGGGCTTCAGGCTCTTCAGCCATGTCTGGGCGGTGCCCTAGAGCATGAGCAGAACATACTTTATGGCAACGCGCTTGTTGTCGTTCGCAATGCTGATGGCTGTGGAGTAGTCGACCAGCCAGTCTTCCGGCTTCACGGAGCCGGTGTAGTTGGGTGTATCTCTTGGGAGTGTGAACCCTTTAGGGAAGGTCTTGTCACGAATGCGAGGGCCGAAACAAGGCGGGCCCAGCACGTCTTCTTCTTCTAGCGCCAGGGACCGGTTGAGGCGGTCGATCTGGTGGCGGGCATCGTTCTCTCCGGTTCCTTCTCGGGGGCCTAGCCGGCCGCCGAGACTCAGGTGATCAACATGCAGCGGGGAGACGCGTCTTTCTCTGCGCGGGGGAGGCCAGTAGTCGCCTGGTCGCTCCACCGCTCGTGGGCGGCCGTCTTGGTTGCGCTCGATGGTGATGTGCGTCCGGCTACGGCTGGCAGTCGGCACCTTGTCTCGTCATCCGTGGGTGCCACCAGTCGGCGTCCGGGACGTCGCGCCATGCTCCTGGGGGGAGGCAGGTCGTCATTCCGCCGGTTGAGCTCCTCGACGCGGCAGCCGGCTTCTTGCTGCTCGACAGCCGCGTCAATGAGCTGCTGGACGCGTTCCATCATGTGGCGACGCTCGTCGCCCTCGAGGTTGTCCAGCTCGTCTGTTGCCGCTTGGGCAGCTCGTATGTTCTCTCTGGCCGTGGCGT
Source organism: Triticum urartu (assembly GCF_003073215.2). Taxonomy (NCBI): domain Eukaryota; kingdom Viridiplantae; phylum Streptophyta; class Magnoliopsida; order Poales; family Poaceae; genus Triticum; species Triticum urartu. Next base: position 249,153,273 of record NC_053028.1, on the reverse strand, counting down.
AGACGGGGCGATCGGCCCCGAACATGCTGGCAATGGCCACGCCGCGCTGCCGGATCATGCTGATGTGGCTGGGCCTACCAGGAGCCGGCGTGCCGCCAATGGCACGGTCCATCTCGCGCTGGTAAGCCTCCGAAAGGCGTCTCATGCTGGCTAATTTCTTGGCGCTTTTGATGAGCTGGACGCGGCGGGCTTCCAGCGTTTCGGCATCGGCGTCTTCTGCGATGGGAGCAGACAGGTCTTGTAGTGCCACCTTTAGCGGGTCTCGGGCACTGATACGTCTCCAACATATCTATAATTTTTGATTGCTCCATGCTATTATATTATCTATTTTGGATGTTAATGGGCTTTATTTTGCACTTTTATACAATTTTTGGGACTAACCTACTAATCGAAGGTCCAACCCAAATTGCTATTTTTTTGCCTATTTTAGGGTTTCGAAGAAAAGGAATATCAAACGGAGTCCAAACGGAATGAAACCTTTGGGAACATGATTTCCTCAACAAACGTGATCCAGGAAACTTGGAGTGGGCGTCAAGAAACAAACGAGGAGGCCACGAGGCAGGGGGCGCGCCCTCCACCCTCATGGGCCCCTCATTGCTCCACCGACGTGCTTCTTCCTCCTATATAAGTCCACGTACCCCCCCCCCCAAACATCCCGGAGCACCACGAAAACCTAATTTCACCGCCGCAACCTTCTGTACCCGAGAGATCCCATCTTGGGGCCTTTTCCGGAGCTCCACCGGAGGGGGCATTGATCACGGAGGGCCTCTACATCAACTCCATGGCCTCTCTGGTGATGTGTGAGTAGTTTACTTCAGACCTACGAGTCCATAGTTATTAGCTAGATGGCTTCTTCTCTCTCTTTGGATCTCAATACAAAGTTCTCCTCGATCTTCTTGGAGATCTATTCGATGTAATCTTCTTTTGTGGTGTGTTTGTCGAGATCCAATGAATTGTGGGTTTATGATCCGGATTATCTATGAACAATATATGATTATCCTCTGAATTCTTTTATGTATGATTGGTTTATCTTTGCAAGTGTCTTCGAATTATCAGTTTGGTTTGGCCTACTAGATTGATCTTTCTTGCAATGGGACAAGTGCTTAGCTTTGGGTTCAATCTTGCGGTGTTCGATCCCAGTGACAGAAAGGGAACCGACACGTATTGTATTGTTGCCATCGAGGATAAAAAGATGGGGTTTATATCATATCGCATGAGCTTATCCCTCTACATCATGCCATCTTCCTTAAAGCATTACTCTATTCTTATCAACTTAATACTCTAGATGCATGTTGTATAGCGGTCGATGTGTGGAGTAATAGTAGTAGATGCAGAATCGTTTCGGTCTACTTGTCTCGGACATGATGCCTATATACATGATCATACCTAGATATTCTCATAACTATGCTCAATTCTATCAATTGCTCGACGGTAATTCGTTTACCCATCGTAATGCTTATGCTCTTGAGAGAAGCCACTATTGAAACCTATGGCCCCCGAGTCTATCTTCCATCATATTAATCTTCCAATACTTAGTTATTTCCTTTGCCGTTTATTTTACGTTGCATCTTTATTTCTCTTTATCATAAAAATACCAAAAATATTATCTTATCATATCTATCAGACCTCACTCTTGTAAGTGACCGTGAAGGGATTGACAACCCCTTTATCACGTTGGTTGCGAGGTTCTTATTTGTTTGTGTAGGTGCGTGGGACTTGAGCGTGATCTCCTACTGGATTGATACCTTGGTTCTCACAAACTGAGGGAAATACTTACGCTACTTTACTGCATCACCCTTTCCTCTTCAAGGGAAAACCAACACAGTGCTCAAGAGGTAGCAAGAAGGACTTCTAGCGCCGTTGCCGGGGAGATTCGCGCCAAGTCAAGTCAAGCACAAGTCAAGACATACCAAGTACCCATCACAAACTCTTATCCCTCACATTACATTATTTTCCATTTGCCTCTCATTTTCCTCTCCCCCACACTTCACCCTTGCCATTTTATTCGCCCTCTTTTCCTATCTCTCTCTCTTTCCGTTCCCCTTCTCTTTTTCTATTTGCCTTTTTGCCTGTTTCTTGTTTGCTCGTGTGTTGGATTGCTTGCTTGTCACGATGGCTCAAGATAATACTAAATTGTGTGACTTTGCCAATACCAACAATAATGATTTTATTAGCACTCCGAATGCTCCTCTTACCGATGTTGAATCTTGTGAAATTAATACTGCTTTGCTGAATCTTGTCATGAAAGATCCGTTTTCTGGCCTTCCTAGTGAAGATGCCGCTACCCATCTAAACGACTTTGTTGATTTGTGTGATATGCAAAAGAAGAAAGATGCGGACAATGATATTGTTAAATTGAAGCAATTTCCTTTTTCCCTTAGAGACCGTGCTAAAGCTTTGTTTTCGTCTTTGCCTAAAAATAGTATTGATTCATGGAATAAGTGCAAAGATGCTTTTATCTCTAAGTATTTCCTCCCGCTAAGATCATCTCTCTTAGAAATGATATTATGAATTTCAAGAAACTTGATCATGAACATGTTGCACAATCTTGGGAGAGGATGAAATCAATGATACGTAATTGCCCATCGCATGGTTTGAATTTACGGATGATTATACAGAATTTTTATGCCGGATTGAATTTTGCTTCTAGAAAACTTTTAGAGTCGGCCGTGGGAGGCACTTTTATGGAAATTGCTTTAGGAGAAGCTACCAAACTCCTAGATAATATTATGGTTAACTATTCTCAATGGCACACTGAAAGATCTACTAGTAAAAAAGTGCATACAATTGAAGAGATCAATGTTTTGAGTGGAAAGATGGATGAACTTATGAAATTGTTTGCTAATAAGAGTGCTCCTACTGATCCTAATGATATGCCTTTGTCTACTTTGATTGAGAATAATAATGAATCTATGGATATGAATTTTGTTGGTAGGAACAATTTTGGTAATAACGCGTATAGAGGTAATTTTAATCCTAGGCCGTTTCCTAGCAATTCCTCTAATAATTATGGTATTTCCTACAACAATTCTTATGGAAATTATAATAAGATGCCCTCTGATTTTGAATCTAGTATTAAAGAATTTATTACTTCGCAAAAGAGTTTCAATGCTTTGATTGAAGAAAAAATGCTTAAGATTGATGAGTTGGCTAGGAACATTGATAGAATTTCTCTTGATGTTGATTCTTTGAAACTTAGATCTATTCCACCTAAGCATGATATCAATGAGTCTCTCAAAGCCATGAGAATTTCCATTGATGGGTGCAAAGAAAGAACCGCTAGGGTGCGTGCTAAGAAAGATTGCTTTGTGAAAGCGTGTTCTTCTAGTTTTCATGATAATAAGGATGAAGATCTAAAAGTTATTGATGTGTCCCCTATTAAATATTTGTTTTGCAATATGAATATTGATAATTATGGGATTGAAGATGAGCCACCTTTACCTAGAAGGCGTTCCAAAAAATCGGAGTCTTTAGATCTTGATGCAAAAATTGTTAAAAGTGGGATTGAAGAGATTAAAACGTTAGATATCGGTGAACCCACTATTCTGGATTTCTAGTAATTTAATTATGATAATTGATCTTTGATAGATTTTATTGCCTTGTTGCAATCCGTGCTAAATTCTCCTCATGGTTATAGTCAAAATAAAGCTTTTACTAAACATATCGTTGATGCTTTGATGCAATCTTATGAAGAAAAACTTGAGTTGGAAGTTTCTATCCCTAGAAAACTTTATGATGAGTGGGAACCTACAATAAAAATTAAAATTAAAAATCATGAGTGTTATGCTTTGTGTGATTTGGGTGCTAGTGTTTCCACGATTCCAAAAACTTTGTGTGATTTGTTAGGTTTCCGTGATTTTGATGATTGTTCTTTAAACTTGCACCTTGCGAATTCCACTATTAAGAAACCTATGGGAAGAATTAATGATGTTATTATTGTTGCAAATAGGAACTATGTGCCCATAGATTTCATTGTTCTTGACATAGATTGCAATCCTTCATATCCTATTATTCTTGGTAGACCTTTCTTTAGAACGATTGGTGCAATTATTCATATGAAGGAAGGAATATTAGATTCCAATTTACGTTAAGGAAAGGCATGGAACACTTCCCTAGAAAGAAAGTCAAATTAACATATGAATCTATTATGAGAGCCACTTATGTATTGCCTACCAAAGATGGCAATACCTAGATCTATCCTTACTTTTATGCCTAGCTAAGGGCGTTAAATGATAGCGCTTGTTGGGAGGCAACCCAATTTTATTTTTATTCCTTGCTTTTTTCTCCTGTTTAGTAATAAATAATTTATCTAGCCTCTGTTTGTGCCAAGTAGAACCTTTGGGAAGACTTGGGGAAAGTCTTTTTGATCTTGCTGTAAAAAACAGAAACATTAGCGCTCACGAGAATTGCTGCCATTTTTATTTGGATAGTGATATTTAGTTAATTATTTTTTCAGATGATGAATAGATAAATTCGTCACATCCAGAAATTTATTTTAGAATTTTTGGGGTTCCAGAAGTTTGCGTTAGATACATATTACTACAGACTGTTCTGTTTTTGACAGATTTTTTTTTTCATGTGTTGTTTGCTTATTTTGATGAATCTATGGCTAGTAAAAGAGTTTATAAACCATATATAAGTTGGAATACAGTAGGTGTAACACTAATATAAATCAAGAATGAGTTCATTACAGTACCTTGAAGTGGTGTTTTGTTTTCTTTCGCTAACGGAGCTCACGAGATTTTCTATTTTGAGTTTTGTGTTGTGAAGTTTTCAAGTTTTAGGTAAAGATTTGATGGATTATGGAACAAGGAGTGGCAAGTGCCTAAAATTGGGGATGCCCATGGCACCCCAAGGTAAAATTCAAGGACACCAAAAAGCCTAAGCTTGGGGATGCCTCGGAAGGCATCCCCTCTTTTGTCTTCGTCTATCGGTAACTTTACTTGGAGGTATATTCTTATTCACCACATGATATGTGTTTTGCTTGGAGCGTCTTGTATGATTTGAGTCTTTGATTTTTAGTTTACCACAATCATCCTTGCTTTACACACCTTTTGAGAGAGACTCACATGATTGGCAATTTATTAGAATACTCTATGTGCTTCACTTATATCTTTTGAGCTATATAGTTTTTGCTCTAGTGCTTCACATATATATTTTAGAGCACGGCGGTGGTTTTATTTTATAGAAATAATTGTTCTCTCATGCTTCACTTATATTATTTTGAGAGTACTTTAGAACAACATGGCAATAATAAAAAAATTCATAGAAGTGCATTGAATACTATGAGAAGTTTGATACTTGATAATTGTTTTGAGATATGGAGATGGTGATATTAGAGTCATGCTAGTTGAGTAATTGTGAATTTGAGAAATACTTGCGTTAAAGTTTGTGATTCCCGTAGCATGCACGTGTGGTGAACCGTTATGTGATGAAGTCAGAGCATGATTTATTTATTTATTGTCTTCCTTATGAGTGGTGGTCGGGGACGAGCGATGGTCTTTTCCTACCAATCTATCCCCCTAGGAGCATGCACGTAAAACTTTGCTTTGATAACTTGTAGATTTTTGCAATAAGTATGTGAGTTCTTTATGACTAATGTTGAGTCCATGGATTATACGCACTCTCACCCTTCCACCATTGCTAGCCTCTCTAGTATCGCGCAACTTTCGCCGGTACCATAAACCCACCATATACCTTCCTCAAAACAGCCACCATACCTACCTATAATGGCAATTCCATAGCCATTCCGAGATATATTGACATGCAACTTTCCATCGTTCCGTTATTATGACACGCTTCATCATTGAATATTGCTTGCATGATCATGTAGTTGACATCGTATTTGTGGCAAACCCACCGTTCATAATTTTCATACATGTCACTCATGCATCATTGCACATCCCGGTACACCGCTAGAGGCATTCGCATAGAGTCATATATTGTTCTAAGTATCGAGTTGTAATTTTTGAGTTGTAAGTAAATAAAAGTGTGATGATCATCATTATTAGAGCATTGTCCCAGTGAGGAAAGGATGATGGAGACTATGATTCCCCCACAAGTTAGGATGAGACTCCGGACGAAAAATAAAAAAAAGAGAAAAGAGGCCAAAAAAAGAAAGAAGGCCCAAAGAAAAAAATAAAATGAGAGAAAAAGAGAGAAGGGACAATGTTACTATCCTTTTCCACACTTGTGCTTCAAAGTAGCACCAGGATCTTCATGATAGAGAGTCTCCTATGTTGTCACTTTCATACACTAGTGGGAATTTTTCATTATAGAACTTGGCTTGTATATTCTAATGATGGGCTTCCTCAAATTGCCCTAGGTCTTCATGAGCAAGCAAGTTGGATGCACACCCACTTAGTTTCTTTTGTTGAGCTTTCATATACTTATAGCTCTAGTGCATCTGTTGCATGGCAATCCCTACTCACTCACATTGATATCTATTAATGGGCATCTCCATAGCCTGTTGATATGCCTAGTTGATGTGAGACTATCTTCTCCTTTTTGCCTTCTCCACAACCACCATTCTATTCCACCATATAGTGCTATATACATGGCTCACGCTCATGTATTGCGTGAAGATTGAAAAAGTTTGAGAACATCAAAAGTATGAAACAATTGCTTAGCTTGTCATCGGGGTTGTGCATGATTTAAATATTTTGTGTGGTGAAGATAGAGCATAGCCAGACTATATGATTTTGTAGGGATAACTTTCTTTGGCCATGTTATTTTGAGAAGACATGATTGCTTTGTTAGTATGCTTGAAGTATTATTATTTTTATGTCAATATTAAACTTTTGTCTTGAATCTTATGGATCTGAAAATTCATGCCACAATAAAGAAAAAATTACATTGAGAAATATGTTAGAAAGCATTCCACATCAAAAATTCTTCTTTTATCATTTACCTACTCGAGGACGAGCAGGAATTAAGCTTGGGGATGCTTGATACGTCTCCAACGTATCTATAATTTTTGATTGCTCCATGCTATTATATTATCTATTTTGGATGTTAATGGGCTTTGTTTTACACTTTTATATCATTTTTGGGACTAACCTACTAATCGGAGGCCCAGCCCAAATTGCTGTTTTTTGCCTATTTTAGGGTTTCGAAGAAAAGGAATATCAAACGGAGTCTAAATGGAATGAAACCTTCAGGAACAAGATTTTCTCAACAAACGTGATCCAGGAGACTTGGAGTGGACGTCAAGAAACAAATGGGGAGGCCACGAGGAAAGGGGCGCGCCTACCCCCCTAGGTGCGCCCTCCACCCTCGTGGCCCCCCGTTGCTCCACCGACGTACTTCTTCCTCCTATATAAGTCCAGGTACCCCCCAAACATCCAGGAGCACCACGAAAACTTAATTCCACCGCCGCAACCTTCTGTACCCGAGAGATCCCATCTTGGGGCCTTTTCCGGAGCCCCACCGGAGGGGGCATTGATCACGGAGGGCCTCTACATCAACTCCATGGCCTCTCCGGTGATGTGTGAGTAGTTTACTTCATACCTACGGGTCCATAGTTATTAGCTAGATGGCTTCTTCTCTCTCTTTGGATCTCAATACAAAGTTCTCCTCGATCTTCTTGAAGATCTATTCGATGTAATCTTCTTTTGTGGTGTGTTTGTTGAGATCCGATGAATTGTGGGTTTATGATCCAAATTACCTATGAACAATATTTGATTCTCCTCTGAATTCTTTTATGTATGATTGGTTTATCTTTGCAAGTCTATTCGAATTATCAGTTTGCTTTGGCCTACTAGATTGATCTTTCTTGCAATGGGAGAAGTGCTTAGCTTTGGGTTCAATCTTGCGGTGTTCGATCCCAGTGACAGAAAGGGAACCGACATGTATTGTATTGTTGCCATCGAGGATAAAAATATGGGGTTTATATCATATTGCATGAGTTTATCCCTCTACATCATGTCATCTTCCTTAAAGCATTACTCTGTTCTTATGAACTTAATACTCTAGATGCATGCTGGATAGCGGTTGATGTGTGGAGTAATAGTAGTAGATGCAGAATCGTTTTGGTGTACTTGTCTCGGTCGTGGTGCCTATATACATGATCATACCTAGATATTCTCATAACTATGCTCAATTCTATCAATTGCTCGACAGTAATTTGTTTACCCGCTGTATTACTTATGCTCTTGAGAGAAGCCACTAGTGAAACATATGGCCCCGGGGTCTATCTTCCATCATATTAATCTTCCAATACTTAGTTATTTCTTTGCAGTTTATTTTACTTTGCATCTTTATTTCTCTTTATCATAAAAATACCAAAAATATTATCTTATCATATCTATCAGATCTCACTCTCGTAAGTGACCGTGAAGGGATTGACAACCCCTTTATCGCATTGGTTGCGAGGTTCTTATTTGTTTGTGGAGGTGCGTGGGACTTGAGCGTGATCGCCTACTGGAATGATACCTTGGTTCTCAAAAACTGAGGGAAATACTTACGCTACTTTACTGCATCACCCTTTCCTCTTCAAGGGAAAACCAACGTAGTTCTCAAGAGGTAGCAGGCACCGTCACCGGAAACTCCATCATGGCTGATGATGAGCACCTCCGTGACGGTGTTGCCGCCACTATCGGCACAGGGGAGAGGATCATCAACGCCCACCACATTGGTTGGGAATGCGTCGAGCGACGCCGTGTCGGAGTCGACGAGCATCGGGTCGGTGGAGCCAACCGACTCCAAGTCGATGGCCGGCTCATTGGCGATGTGGAGCTGGTCGAGGAAGCTGACGAGGCGGTTCTCGGGGTCGTCAGCGCCTGCGTCGGACACAAGCTCGTCGGAGAGGCGGATCTCGCCAACAAGGTCAGCGAGGCAGCTTGCCGCGCAGGCAACCTCCGTGCCAAGCAACGCGTCGGCGCAAATGCCATCCGGTGTGCCTGGCTGGCTACGCTCGCCAGGGAGGAAGAGGGTTCCCGTCCAGAACAGATCTCCGGATGACGGTGCACCTAGCCCCACGGTGGGCGCTAAATGTCGGGGGTTTAGTGCGACATATGCGAAAGGATGGCTAATCATGATGGGGGCTAGTAAGACGTCGCCGGTGCCAGGAAACGGAATGAGGCGAAGACATGCATGCCGGAGAATCTTACCCAGGTTCAGGGCTCTCCATGGAGATAACACCCCTAGTCCTGCTCGGCGGGGTCTCCGCATGATCACTCAAGCAACAATGGTGGCTACAAGCTTGCTCCTTGAGCTGTTTTTCTAGAGGGGAAAGGAGAGCAAGTCTAGCCCTACCTTCCTCTCTCTATATGGGTGTGTGGGTGAACGAGAGGCTGAACCCTTTGTATGGGTGCCGTGGGGGGTTTATATAAGCCTACCCCCTAGGGGTACAATGGTAATCCGGCCGGGTGTAGGCCCAGGTCGTCGGTGTCTTTGGTCGCCGGCTTCTCCGCTGGCCGGTGGGGCCCGCCGCCTAGTGGGTCCCACCGTCTGTCCGGTTCTTGGCCGACAGGCCGTACCCGCCGCTTACGGGCCCTATCGGCTGCCCAGTACTATAGCGATGCGGCTAATGATGCATGCTTTGTCGGTGGAGGCGTGGCTACTGTGCCGCCGCCTGGCGGGCGTTCACTATAGCCATTCCCCGTCTTATCTGGTTAATCGCACACCGGTCCCCAAGAGGGGGAGGGCCGCCTGGTCATATGTCAGCTTCTACTAAGCCGACTGGCCAAGAACGGCCGCCTTCCGGTCTTCTCACTGTCGAACGGGGCCCTCTGCCCTCGGGCCGTACCGACAGCCCGTCATGGGGGCACAGCCCCATCTGACAGGGGTGACATCAGGGTCAGCGTGGCAACAGTGCCGCGCCGAACGCAGGAGCCCTGCTTGGTACGGCGCATGGTGGCCTTGCAATGCCCTAGACTAGGAGCGGCGGGGCATGCGGTAGCCACACCCCGTCTCGTCGTCTTTATGAGGGTGCAAACTTTGAGAGCGCTTTGGGCCGCCTGCTGGGAGCCGGCCTCTCCAGAGGCCGCCTTCCAGGAGTCGGCCCATCTTGAGGCCGCCTTCTAGCAGCCGGCCACCTGGACCAGCCGACGGCGAGAAGGCGGTGCTTTGGTCTTGGATTCTTTGAGGGGCGTAGCCAGCCCCGATGTCTTGAAACGCCATGGGGAGCTGATGAGGCTACCCGTGGCTAATTACTCCGACATGAGCCGTGCGGACCACCAGGAAGTAATTCCTTCTTCGGGTTCCTATGCCCTGGTGTTGGATGCCACCCTTGCAATGGAGAGGCGAGCTGCTCGTTTCTCCCGGATCCTGATAGATGGCGGTAGGAGCATCAACATCTTGTATCGTGACACCATGGAGAAGTTGTGCATCAAAGAGAGACAACTCCAGCCCAGTCGAATTGTTTTTCATGGCATTGTGCTCGGCGTTTCCTGCTCACCAATCGGAAAGATCAAAATAGATGTCCTCTTCAGAGACAAAGATCACTTCCACCGCGAGGCAATTTGGTTCAAGGTGGTTGACCTGGAGAGTCCTTATCATGTTCTCCTAGGCCGGCCAGCTCTAGCCAAGTTCATGGCAGTACCTCATTATGCCTACCTCAAGATGAAGATGTCGGGAACCAAGGGCATTATCACAATACCAGGGGACTACGAGAAGTCGGCCACCTGTGCCGTGGCCAGCAGCCGGGTGGCTGAGTCCCTTGTTATTGCTGCTGAGAAGAAGCTCCTGGACCGGGTGGTGGCCATGGACAGCAAGCAGCCGGACATGTCGCCCGATCCCAAAGAGTCAGAGACCCAGGGCTCCTTCCAGCCGGCCAAAGAAACAAAGAAGATCCCCTTGGACCTCAAGCACCCGGAGAGGCACGCTGTCATAGGGGCCAACCTTGACAGCAAATAGGAAAGCGAGCTTGTCAATTTCCTCCATGAGAATCGGTACATCTTCGCATGGTCTCCCAAAGACATGTCGGGTGTTCCAACGGATTTCGCCGAGCACAAGCTACATGTCAGATCAGATGCCAAACCAGTCAAACAACCCCTCCGCCGACTGTTGGAAGAGAAGAGAAGAATTGTTGGTGAAGAGATAGCTCGGCTTCTGGCAGCCAGCTTCATTATGGAAGTATTTTTTCCAGAGTAGTGTGCCAACCCAGTCCTAATACTAAAGAAGAACAACAAGTGGCACATGTGTATTGACTATACCAGCCTCAACAAAGCCTGCCCCAAAGATTAGTTTGCTTTGCCTCAGAATGACCAAGTGATAGACTCCACAGCCGGATGCGAGTTGTTGAGTTTTTTGGATGCCTACTCAGGGTACCACCAGATCAAGTTGAACCCGGTCGACCGCTTGAAGACCGCCTTCATCACACCATTCGGAGCCTTCTGCTACCTGACTATGACATTCGGCTTGAGAAATGCTCGTGCCACGTTCCAGCATTGCATGCAGAAATGCCCACGTCTATGTAGATGATATTGTGGTGAAGACGGAGATGCGCGGAACCCTCTTGGAAGATCTCAAGGAAACTTTTGATAATCTGCGTTGTCTTCAAATCAAGCTCAATCCAGAGAAGTGCGTCTTTGGGGTACCAGCCGGCCAGCTCCTTGGCTTCCTGGTCTCAGACCACGGCATTGAGTGCAATCATGTGAAGATCAAAGCCATTGAGAGGACGGAGAGACCCACGCGACTGCGAGATGTCCAGAAGTTCACCGGCTGCTTGGCATCCATCAGCCGCTTCATCAGTCGTCTGGGTGAGAAGGCTCTTCCCCTATACCAACTCATGAAGAAAACCACTCACTTCGAGTGGAACGACAAGGCGGACGAGGCCTTTCTCTAGCTGAAGAAGATGTTGACTACGCAGCCTATCCTGGCGGCCCCGGCTGCTAAACAGCCCATGTACCTCTACATCGCCGCCACCAGCTGGGTGGTCAGCACTGTAATTGTGGTGGAACGACCAGAAGACGACAGAGCACAGCCAGTCCAGAGGCCAGTGTACTATTTAAGCGAGGTGCTATCGACCTCAAAGCAGAACTATCCCTACTATCAGAAGATGTGTTACGGCGTGCACTTTGCCGCCAAGAAGCTGAAGCCATACTTTCAAGAGCACCCAATCACGGTTGTCTGCACTGCCCCACTTGCTGAAATCATAAGCAGCAGGGATGCATCGGGCCGGGTGGCCAAATGGGCCATCGAGTTGGCCCCTTACACCATCTTCTACCAGCCATGCACCGCCATCAAGTCCCAATCACTGGCCGACTTCCTCGTCGACTGGGCCGAGACCTAGTACCTGCCACTGGCTCCGGGCTCCACTCATTGGCGGATCCACTTTGATGGCTCAAAGATGCGCATCGGCTTGGGAGTCGGCGTTGTCCTCACCTCTCCCAAGGGCGACAAGCTCAGATACACATTGCAAATTCACTTTGCCGCCTCCAACAACGTGGCTGGGTATGAGGCGCCAGTACACGGGCTCCGGCTGGCCAAAGAAATCGGCATCTGCCAGATCCTGTGCTATGGCGACTCGGACTTGGTGATCCAACAGTCGTCTGGTGACTGGGATGCCAATGATGCAAATATGGCAAGTTACCGCTTCCTCGTCCAGCAGATCGGCGGATACTTTGACGGGTGTGAGTTCCTTCACGTGCCATGGAACGACAACGAGCAAGCTGATGCCCTGGCACGGATTGGCTCCACCTGCCAAGCAATACCAGCCGGTGTTTCCCTTCAGTGCCTCCGCAAGCCGTCCATCAAGCCTTCTCCAGAATCCGAGTCCATCTTTGTACCGGCTGCTCCCGAAGCAGTCGGATCCGACTCAGGAGCTGCAGTAGCCGGCTCAAGGACTTTGGCAGCCGGCTAGGGGACTTTGGCAGGCAGCACGGGGACTGTAGCAATTGCACCCGACCAAGGGACTTCACAACCCGGCCCGAGGGCTGCTGCAGCCGGCTCGGGGACTTCACCAAGCGGCTCGGGGGCTGCAACAGTCGGCCCGGAGACTCCAACAACACAGCAAGCAATGGCCGACTCCACCCTGCTGCCTCCCAACCCAACTGCCCTAGTACCAGTGGTCGTGATGATAGTGGACGAAGTCCAAGCACCATCCTGGGCGCAGCCCATCCTCAATTTCTTGGTGAACATAGAGCTGTCGGCTGATGAAATCTCGGCCCAACAGGTGCAGCACAAAGTAGGAGCCTACATGATAGTCAACAGAGAGCTTGTCAGACGCAGCGTGACTGGGGTCTTCCAGCACTGTGTAGAGCCAGAGAAGGACCAAGCAATCCTCAAAGATATCCACCAAGGCGAGTGTGGCCACCACGCGGCCTCCAGATCCCTTGTTGCCAAAGCTTTCCTCCATGGTTTCTTCTGGCCGACTGCTTTGGAGGACGCCAAGGAGTTGGTCAAGCATTTCAAGGGGTGCCAGAAATTCATTTCCAAGCAACATTGAGGGAGTTCTGGATTAGGGGGTCTCCGTACAGCCGGACTATATCCTTTGGCCGGACTGTTGGACTATGAAGATACAAGATTGAAGACTTCGTCTCGTGTCTGCATGGGACTCTACTTGGCGTGGAAGGCAAGCTAGGCAGTACAGATATGGATATCTCCTCCTTTGTAACCGACCTTGTGTAACCCTAGCCCCCTCCGGTGTCTATATAAACCGGAGGATTTTAGTCCGTAGGACAACATACAATCAGACCATAGGCTAGCTTCTAGGGTTTAGCCTCTCCGATCTCGTGGTAGATCAACTCTTGTAATACTCATATCATCAAGAATAAATCAAGCAGGACATAGGGTTTTACCTCCATCAAGAGGGCCCGAACCTGGGTAAAACATCGTTTCCTCCTGTTACCATCCGCATTAGACACACAGTTCGGGACCCCCTACCCGAGATCCGCCGGTTTTGACACCGACATTGGTGCTTTCATTGAGAGTTCCTCTGTGTCGTCGCCTTTAGGCTTGATGGCTCCTACTATCATCGATAGCGATGCAGTCCAGGGTGAGACTTTTCTCCCCGGACAGATCTTTGTGTTTGGCTGCTTCGCTCTGCGGGCCAACTCGCTTGGCCATCGGGAGCAGATCGAAAGTTATGCCCCTGGCCACCAGGTCAGGTTTGGAAGCTTAAATTACACGGCCGATATCCGCGGAGACTTGATCTTCGATGGATTCGAGCCCCTGCCTTGTGCACCACGCGGTCACGATGAGTACGATTTAGCTCTACCATCGGACCGTATTCAGGAGATCGCACCGGCGGCCACTCCGAGCCTCAATTCGGAGTCAGTTGTGCCATCCATGGACGGGTGGATAGACCTCGTCACGGAGGCCGTATCCTCTGCGGCGATCAAGCCGAATATCGACCTTACCCTTCACGAGAGTCGTGCTGCCAAACTGCCGGATCCTACTCCGGCCACGGACTCCGAACCGCCTGCGCCTGTTCCTATCGAATCTGATTGGGCGCCGATCATGGAGTTTACCTCCGCGGATATTTTTCAGCACTCGCCCTTCGGCGACATACTGAACTCATTAAGGTCTCTCTCCTTGTCAGGAGGATCCTGGCCGAACTATGTCCGGCAGGATTGGGATGCAGATGACGAAGAAATTCGCTGCCCACCCACCACCCACTTAGTAGCCACTGTCGACGACTTAACTGACATGCTCGACTTAGACTCTGAAGATATCGACGGTATGGACGATGATGCGGGAAACAAAGAGGAACCACTACCCACAGGGCACTGGACAGCCACCTCATCATACGATATATACATGGTGGACACACCCAAAGAAGGCAATGGTGACAAGACAACGGAGGATGACCCCTCCAAGAAGCAACCCAAGCGCCGGTGTCAGCGGCGCCACTCTAAGTCCCGCCAAGGCAAAAGCGGTGATACTAGCACAGGAGATAATAGCACTCCGAATAGTGCCGAAGACGGCAACAATCCCCTCCGACAAGATTTAGGGCAGGAGGATGGAGAAGCCAGCCCTCCAGAGAGAGTGGCAGATGGAGAGGCGGAGGATGATAATTACATGCCTCCCTCCGAAGACGAGGCAAGCCTCGACGATGACGAATTCATCGTGCCTGAGGATCCCGTCGAACAAGAGCGCTTCAAGAGCCGGCTTATAGCCACGGCAAATAGCCTTAAGAAAAAGCAGCAGCAACTTCAAGTTGATCAAGATTTGCTAGCTGACAGATGGACTGAAGTCCTGGCGGCCGAGGAATACAAACTTGAATGCCCCTCCAAGAGTTACCCAAAGTGCAGGTTGCTACCCCGAATAGAGGAGGAAGCACCGAAACCTAAATCCCTGGCGTATGACGCGGCTGATCGGCCACCTCGTGGCCGCGACAGAGAGACATTCCAGCCAAAAGCTCAGCCCGCACCCCGACGCCATTCAAATAAAAAGGCATGGGGAAATACGCCAGACCTGTGAGACGTATTGGAGGTCAAAGCAAAACATGCAAGATCGATCTACGGATCACGAGGGCGCGCCGCTATGCGATCGATAATCGTCACGCCGGATACAGTAAAAGTAAGTCCGCCCGGGCCGAACACAGCGGGCAAGACTCATTCGAGCTGCGTCGCGACATAGCCCAGTACAGAGGAGCCGCACACCCCTTATGCTTCACAGACGAAGTAATGGATCATCAAATCCCAGAGGGTTTCAAACCCGTAAATATAGAATCATATGACGGCACAACAGATCCTGCGGTATGGATCGAGGATTTCCTCCTGCACATCCACATGGCCCACGGTGATGACCTACACGCCATCAAATACCTCCCACTCAAACTCAAAGGACCAGCTCGTCATTGGCTCAACAGCTTACCAGCAGAGTCCATTGGCTGTTGGGAAGATCTGGAAGCCGCATTCCTTGACAACTTTCAGGGCACTTATGTGCGACCACCAGATGCCGATGACTTGAGCCACATAATTCAGCAGCCAGAGGAATCGGCCAGGCAATTCTGGACACGGTTCCTAACAAAGAAAAATCAAATCGTCGACTGTCTGGATGCAGAGGCCCTAGCAGCTTTCAAGCACAACATCCGCGACGAATGGCTCGCTCGGCACCTTGGCTAGGAAAAGCCAAAATCTATGGCAGCCCTCACGACACTCATGACCCGCTTCTGTGCGGGAGAGGACAGCTGGTTGGCTCGCAGCAATAACATATCAAAGAACCATGGTACTTCGGATACCAAGGACGGCAACGGCATGTCACGTCGCAACAAACATAAGCGCCGCATTAACAGTGACAATACCGAGGATACGGTAGTCAATGCCGGATTCAAAGGCTCTAAACCCGGTCAGCGGAAAAATCCATTCAAAAGAAGCACTCCGGGCCCGTCCAGTTTGGACCGTATACTCGATCACTCGTGCCAAATACACAGCACCCTCGACAAGCCAGCCAACCACACCAATAGGGATTGTTGGGTGTTCAAGCAGGCCGGCAAGATAAATGCCGAAAACAAAGATAAGGGGTCACATAGCGATGACGAGGAGGAGCCCCGGCAGCCAAACACCAGAGGACAGAAGAGGTTCCCCCCACAAGTGCGGACGGTGAACATGATATATGCAACCCACATCCCCAAGAGGGAGCGGAAGCGTGCGCTCAGGGACGTATATGCGTTGGAGCCAGTCGCCCCAAAGTTCAACCCATGGTCTTCCTGCCCGATCACCTTCGACCGCAGGGACCACCCCACTAGTATCCGTCATGGCGGATTCGCTGCATTGATCTTAGACCCAATCATTGATGGATTTCACCTCACTCGAGTCCTTATGGATGGCGGCAGCAGCCTGAACCTGCTTTATCAGGACACAGTGCGCAAAATGGGTATAGACCCCTCAAGGATCAAACCCACTAAAACGACCTTTAAAGGCATCATACCAGGTGTAGAGGCCCATTGCACAGGCTCAGTAACACTAGAAGTGGTCTTCGGATCTCCGGATAACTTCCGAAGCAAAGAGTTAATCTTCGACATAGTCCCGTTCCACAGTGGCTACCATGCACTACTCGGGCGAACCGCATTTGCGAGATTCAATGTGGTACCGCATTATGCATATCTCAAGCTTAAGATGCCAGGACCTCGGGGGGCCATAACAGTCAATGGAAATACAGAGCGCTCTCTCCGCACGGAGGAGCACACTGCGGCCCTCGCAGCAGAAACGCAAAGCAGCCTCTTAAGGCAATCCACTAGTTTGGCGACTAAGGACCCGGACACCTTCAAGCACGCCCGGAGTAATCGGCAACAGGACCGCCTGGCACGTACTGAGCTCGCATAGCAATGCGGCCCCCACCCCGGTCCCAGCCAAAGGGCGAAATCCGTGCCACACGTACATAATTACGCAGAAAATACCATGGGCACAGGCGGGGAGGGGGGCACGACTGCGGCACGCTCCAAGTCGCGGCTTAAACCGCACTAGGGGCTTCCCGCTTTGTTATTTTTCTCTTTCAGGACTTTAGTCTCTGGATACCCTGTCTGGTAGCATGATTGCCGAACACATGATGCAGCAACCAAGGAGGCAGAAAGCTACGTCACACCACGGAACTCCCAGGTGGATTACAATAACGAGTGAAATATTTGCTTTAATACTATTCCTCAGCTTTCCCTTGGAAGGGACATGTCAAACAGTCCTACTTTTTGCTTATCACACTACTTGTATCATTCTGCTTTAACGCACCTTTTTGAATAAACAATGCATAGCATTAAGACTATTATTGCATTCTTCCTTTCTATATATATATATGTTCATTCATGACATCTAGCACCCGTACACTCTGGTACGGCCAATACTCTAGGGGCTTAAGCATACCCCATAATATGGCATGAGAAGTCCGAACACTTTCGACAATGCGGCACCCCGAACTTATAGCATTATATGCATCAACTCCGAATCATGTCTTGGGTCAATAGTTGGGTTTGCCCGGCTCCCATGTTTTGGTACCTTACGTCCCGCTATATCGGCTAAGGTAGCACTGGGAGAACTACTGCGATTGTGCCCCGGTTCTGCTGGGCTAAGCACCTCAGTAGAGAAAGCTAAAACTGACTGTCATGATAAGACGAGAGACTGGTCGCTGTTCGAGAGGTTTCAAGTCCCTAAAGACTTATGCCGCTTAGAGCGAGGAGTCGGCCCTGTCCGGCTTAAGGCATGTATCACGCCCCAAATTTGGCCTTCCGAATACTAGGGGCTTCACCGAAATTTAAAATTATAGAATTCTATGGCTAAGTGAGAGTGATAACGCATTATAGTCCGATTGCCTTGTTCGTTGTACTGAGCACCTCCCTCGAAGGACCCAACAATGGGAACAAGAGTGCTCAAGTTTATCCCGAACACCCCAGCACTCATGGCGTGGGGGCAGAAGCCGATGACTAGCCATCTCTCAGATTTGATAAACAGCCGAACAGAAGACAATATTTTAAATTCAAACAAGCGTTGCATAGCGCATATGAACAAGTTTTCATAATACAGGATTACACGAGCAAGTTGACTCAAATATTACATCTTTCGCACACTCGTCTGCTACAAGACGGGCACCTTCAGGACACCCTCATAATACATCTCGGGGTGGCGATGCTCCTTGCCCTGCGGCGGCCCTTCCTTCACCAGCTTCACGGCGTCCATCTTGGCCCAGTGCACCTTCGCACGGGCGAAATCCCGGCGTGCACCTTCGATGTAGACGGACCACTTGATGACTTCCAGCCGTGGGCAGGCATCCACAAGCCGCCTCACCAGGTCGAAGTAGCTGTTGGGAAGGGCGTCACCAGGCCACATCCGGACTATAAAGCCCTTCATGGCCTGTTCGGCTGCCTTGTGCAGCTCGACCAGTTGCTTTAGCTGGTCGCTCAGAGGCATCGGGTGTTCGGTCTTAGTATACTGAGACCAGAACAGCTTCTCCGTTGAGCTTCCCTCCTCGGCCTGGTAAAACTGTGCGGCATCCGACACGCTGGGGGGCAAATCTGCGAATGCTCCTGGAGAGCTCCGGATTCAGGTAAGTAACAAGTAATTTACTTTCACATGCTTGCTTTGCATATAGAATGCCTTACCCGCCGCTATCTTCTTCATCGCATCAATCTCCTGGAGAGCCTTTTGGGCTTCAGCCTTGGCACTCTTTGCACTCTCAAGGGCCGCGGCAAGCTCGGACTCTCGCGTCTTCAAGTCCAGCTCCAACGCCTCATGCTTCGTCACGAGAGCGTGGAGCTCTTGCTGCACCTCGCCCACCCGTGCCTCTTGTTTTTCCCGCTCGGTGCACTCCTGTGCCGCTTTGTTTTCGGCCTCGGATAGCGCTTGCTTCAGGGTCGCCACCTCGGTCGTGGCCCCTGGAAAATTTATGATGATCCTGTCATTTTGCAATCACATCCGTTACCTTTGTTCTCCTCGAGTTGCCTCTTGGCTAGGCTGAGCTCTTCCTTGGACCCTTTGAGGTCCTGCTTCAGTGCGGCGACCTCCGCAGTCAGTGCGGCAGAGGCCAGCAGCGAAGCCTGCATATGCATATAGACATACTTATATTAGACTCCTGCGATATTGTTTGATCCTTTGTTCGGCTTTTCTTTGTGAACACCGAACAGAGCATCAGGGGCTACTGTCTATGCGGTAATATTTTTCCTATATTTCAAATACTTACCTCAAAGCCTGTTAGAAGGCTGGCATAGGCTTCAGTCAGTCCGCTCTTGGCGGACTGAACCTTCTGGATCACCGCACTCATAATAGTGCGGTGCTCTTCGTCGATGGAAGCGCTGCGAAGCGCTCCCAGCAGATTGCCCGGTGCCCCTGTATGGGCAGAGGTTACCGGCACAGGCGTCTTGTCCCTTTTGGAAGGAGGCCGCCCTCCTGAGTCCGGAACCACTAGAGGTTCCGGCGCGGTGTTCGGCTGAGGGCCGAACTCGGAGCCCTCGGGAGCCTTACTCCCTCTGCTCCTGGAGTCCGGAAGGTCGCCTTGAGGCGCCTCTGGGATTGTCTCCCCTCGACCCGGTGCCTCTTGAGACAATACCTCAGCATTGTCCGTAGGGCAAGGGGAGGTGGCGGTCGGAAGTGGATCACTATCCATATCCGACGAGTCCAAGGAGCCGCCCGACGAAGATACGTCGATACGGGCTTGGGGCGGTCTGCATAATCATATTCGGCGTTAGGAGAAGCAGTGCGACAAAGGTATGCTATGAGTTACTCTGGTATCCGAATACTTACAACTTCGCCAGGGGCTTGGCCCTGAGCAGCCACTCGTCTTCGCCTTCGGCGGCGGTGGTGGAGTAGTCCAGAAGGAGGGTCCTCCCCTTCTTGGACCCTTCGGCCCCCCTGGTCGGGGCGGCCTTCCTTTTCTTGTCTCCCCCGATTGAAGGGGGAGCATCTTCATCTTCCTCCTCGCCTTCGGGGGAGGAGTGCGTCGCGGAGTTATCAGACGATGAGTCCGATAATACCTGGCGTCGGGAACTCTTTCGGGTTCCCTTGGCCTTCTTGGTCTTCTCCGGCACCTTGTAAGGAGCCGGAGTCAGCATCTCCGTCAGGAGAGCGTCCGTAGTGTCTTCGGGCAGAGGGGCCGGTCAGTTAATCTGCCCCGATGTCTCCACCCAGTCCTGTCAAAGGCATGGAGCTCAGACCCCGCACATGGTTAAGCTAGGGGAAATAAATATCCTACCGGATGTATAGAACTCGCTGAATGTGCTAGGCGCTTCACGCTTAGCCCGCGGTCCTCGGTGAGAGAGGGAGGGACCTCGGCGCCCTTGAACAGCACCCTCCAGACGTCCTTGTGCGTCGTGTCAAAGAGCTCGCTCAGAGTCTAGTGCTGGGCCGGGTCGAACTCCCACAAGTTGAAATCCCGTTGTTGACACGGGAGGATCCGGCGGATGAGCATGACCTGGACTATGTTGACAAGCTTGAGCTTCTTGCTTGCCATATTCCGGATACATTTCTGGAGTCCGTCCAGCTCCACCGATGAACCCCAGGATAGGCCCTTCTCTTTCCAGGAGGTGAGCCGCATGGGGATTCCGGATCAAAACTCGGGGGCCGCCACCTAGTTGGTGTCGCGCGGCTCGGTGATGTAGAACCACGCCGATTGCCACCCCTTTATGGTCTCCACGAAGGAGCCTTCAAGCCATATGACATTGGGCATCTTGCCCACCATGGCTCCGCCGCATTCTGCTTGTTGGCCTCCCACCACCTTCGGCTTGATATTGAAGGTCTTCAGTCACAGGCCGAAGTGGGGCCGGATGCGGAGGAAAGCCTCACACACGACGATGAACACCGAAATGTTGAGGATGAAGTTCGGGGCTAGATCATGAAAGTCCAGCCCGTAGTAGAACATAAGACCACGGACGAATGGATGGAGGGGAAACCCCAATCCGTGGAGGAAGTGGTGGAGGAAAACTACCCTCTCGTGAGGTTCCGGGGTAGGAACAATCTGCCCCGCAGCGGGCAGCCGATGTGCGATATTCGCGGCTAAGTATCCGGCTCCAAGCAGCTTCTTGATGTGCCCCTCTGTAACAAAGGAAGCCATCCATTTGCCTCCCGCTCCGGACATGTTTGGATAAGGTTGAGGGGAAGGATGTGGACTTGGGTGTTGGAGCTCGAGTGCACAAGAATGGATGAGCAAGGAGGAAGAAGGCGTGGGTAGAGAAAGGTTAAACCTTATCCCCTTATAAGGGCGGCCGAAACTATGCGCCCCCACTAGCCTAGTAAAACTCACTTATAACCCATGTGTCGTAATTGATGGCATGGTTGGGTTACCCACGCCCGTATTGATGAGAATCCCGTAATAAGGGGGACACGATCTCTGCTTTGACAAGACGTGTCAAGAAACTGACTCGCGTTATGTGTGGGGCTGGTTAGAAGAAACGGTTCGAATAATCACCGGGCCACGGCATGACGTCATGTTGCCGAAACATGTTAGCAGATTAGATTTGTGGAAATATTATTCTCTCTATGGTGGTATGTGGAACTTATTTTGCAGGGTCGGACACTATACTTGTATTCAAATTCTTCCGTGGTGTATTCGGAGGAGGAACCCGCCTTGCAATGCCGAAGACAATACTGCGCGCTGGACTCATCGTCATTGAAGCCTGGTTCAGGGGCTACTGAGGGAGTCTTGGATTAGGTGGTCTCCGGATAGTCGGACTATATCCTTTGGCGGGACTGTTGGACTATGAAGATACAATATTGAAGACTTCGTCTCGTGTCCAGATGGGACTCTACTTGGCGTGGAAGGCAAGCTAGGCAGTACGGATATGGATATCTCCTCCTTTGTAACCGACCTTGTGTAACCCTAGCCCCCTCTGGTGTCTATATAAACCGGAGGATTTTAGTCCGTAGGACAACATACAATCAGACCATAGGCTAGCTTCTAGGGTTTAGCCTCTCCGATCTCGTGGTAGATCAACTCTTGTAATACTCATATCATCAAGAATAAATCAAGCAGGACGTAGGGTTTTACCTCCATCAAGAGGGCACGAACCTGGGTAAAACATCGTGTCCCCTGCCTCCTGTTACCATCCGCCTTAGACGCACAGTTCGGGACCCCCTACCCGAGATCCGCCGGTTTTGACACCGACAAACATCTGCCGGCTTCTGCGCTCAAGACCATCCCCCTTACCTGGCCTTTTGCCGTCTGGTGGCTGGACATGGTGGGACCATTCAAGATAGCACACGGCGGCATGACCCATCTGCTTGTCACCGTGGACAAATTCACTAAGTGGATTGAAGCAAAGCCGATCAAAAAGTTGAACGGTCTGACTACCGTGACCTTCATCGCAGACATCACTGTCTGATACGGTATACCGCATAGCATCATCACCGACAATGGCACAAACTTTGCCAAAGGAGCCTTGGCTCGTTTCTACGCGACGCAGGGCATCCGACTGGACTTAGAGTCCATTGCCCATCCGCAGTCAAACGGCCAAGTCGAGCGAGCAAACGACCTCATCCTCTCCGGCATCAAACCCCGACTGGTCGAGCCGCTAGAGCGCTCGGCCGGCTGCTGGATCGACGAGCTGCCGACCATCCTCTAGAGCCTCCGCACCACTCCGAACAAGTCAACCAGCTTCACCCCCTTCTTCCTCGTGTACGGGGCCGAGGCTGTCATCCCAACTAACATTGAGTTCGAGTCACCTTGCGTCACCATGTACACGAAGGCGGAGGCGAAAGAAGCACGAGAAGACAATGTTGATCTGCTGGAAGAGGGATGGCTGTTGGTACTTAGCCAGTCCGCCATCTACCAGCAGAGTCTATGCCGCTACCACAGTCGGAAGGTCAAGCCAAGATCTATCCAAGAGGGAGACCTTGTGATCGAGTTGATCCAGCAAACAGCCGGCCAGCACAAGCTCTCGGCCCCTTGGGGAGGCCCCTTCGTCATAGACAAGGCTTTGGGCAACAACTCCTACTACCTCATCGATGCACAGAAGCCCAGAGCGCTCAAGATAGATGACTCTGGCAAAGAATCAGAGTGCCCATGGAATGCAAATCTCCTCCGAAGATTTTACAGTTGATGCAGTATGTATCACGCTACCTTTTGTATTAAAGCGCTAAGACATCGGGGCCCTCGAGGAGCACTCGAGGGCTATCCTTTTTATCTATATGATAAGTTTTATGTGTTATTTCATTATTCTGCCTGGCACCGGGTTCGACCAGTCGGCCCGAGGGCTTGCCGCCTTGTACTATGTTGGTGCTACTTGCAGTCGGACAAGTAGTGTGCCGGCATCTAAGCCCTCTCTTGCCACAAGCCACAGCCCGCAGAGCAACTGTCCGGCTGGCAAGAGTTAAAGGCAGGAAATGGTGCCCACATGAAAAATGGCTAAGGACAAAAGCATTCACATAGGCCAAGCCGGCTCCTCGCCTCACCGACCGGCTTCTTACTTAAATTTGCTATGTTCTAAACGGCCAAAGTACTTGTCCTCCCAAACGGCTAAGTACTTGACCCAGCCACAGACCGCAGAGCGGCTGCCGGCTGGCAAGGCAACAACCAAGGGAGGGCGGCAAAGGAAAAAGCCAAAAGAACAGAAAAGCAAGACAAGTCGAAACTCGGCAAAGCACAATTCGTGTGAGAATTAATTTACATAGCAAAAGGCCATTGGCCGGGATTCAACAAAGCTTGAATACACCCCAGACGGGTGGAACTGCGCAAATTTAACAAGTTTGTTCGAAAGACTACCAAAATAGGAAAAGATAAAATAAACTGGCCACCTAGGCCAGAGGAGCAGCAGGTGGATCCGGCAGGTTGGTGGAGTCGGTGGTGCCGGCTGGCGGAGTGGGCGTCTGACGAGTCTTGGCTTGGTCGCCATCGGCGGCAGTCGGTGCGCTCGCACGTGGCTTGTTGCTCGAAGCTCGATCGAGCTGAGGTTGGTTGTCCGCTCCGTCCTTCGGTGCGTTGTCTTCACCATCTGCACCTTCCTCATCCTCGCCCTCGTCGCTGGAGGCGATTTCCTCCACCGAGTCCTCGTCGTCGTTTGGGTTCAGCCCGAACCAGTTCGGAAGCACCTCGGCGCCCTCCTCGTCCAGATCAGGGAGGAAGACACCGATATCGGTGTACTCGGCGATCATGGTCGCGCGTTGAGAGAGCTCAGGCCTCACCGCCACCAACTCTTCGCTGGCCTCCTGCCGGAATGTGGCCAGCTGGGCTAGGCTCAGCCCACGATACCACGCCTTGACAAACTCCAAGGCCCGCCGCGCGCCTGCTCGGGCTGCGGAGCCCTTCCGCGCCTCGAAGCGGCCGACAGACACCTCTAACCAGTCGACGGTCCGACTGGGGGTGCGCGGAGCTGGAACACCTGGCCAGAGGGCGGAAACAACCTGGGCTCCAATGTGCTGCAGACGGTGGAACGCCCGATGAGCCGATTGGAGGCGAGCTTGAACGGCGAGAAGCTGCTCGCCAAGGGTCCGAGGGGTGTTGGGCGCGATTTCTGCTCCAGCTTGTCTTTGCTCGTCGCGGCGAGCTTCGATGGCTTGGCTGGCAGCAATGGAGTGGCCAAGGAAGTACTCTACGCAAGAAGGAAAAAGAAGCATGAAGCCGGAGGCCGGCTCATATAACAGCCGGCAGATGAAAGAAAGTAAAAGGATAACTCACCATTGAGCATGTCCTCGATCTCGCTGTAGCCGTCGGACAGAGCTTTCTCCCTCTCGGCCCAGCCCGAACATTCGGTCTCGGACTCGGCATGAATGGTGGCCTCGCTGTCCTTCACCTTCTGGAGGTCCGCCTTGTGCCGGTCCGCCTGGTCAGCCAGATCCTTGACCAGGCGGTCACGCTCTTGGGCCGCCTTGCTGCACTCCTCCTCCTTGGCACGCAGTGCAGTTTGGGCTTCGCCCAGCTGCTGCTGCAAGGTGGCGTTGGCTCCTACAAAGGCAAAGAAAATAAGACAATCAACAAGTTGACCAAAAAAGAAAAGTGGTTGCCAGGAGATCCGGCCTGACTGCTCAGCAGTCGGCCCGAATCTCAAGGGCTACACCCAGCGAGTGCGCTGACGCGCCCCCGCAAGAGAGAAAAGTTGGAGGCCTACTCTGGCTGTCGGACAAGGGGGCGGTCCGCTTGGCCAGCTCCTGGACCTGGGAGTTGAAGGCGGCCGTGCGGATGTTGTGGTAGTCCTTCAATGAAGACAATAGAAGAAAAGAAAAAGTCAGCACTCGGAACTTACCTTTAAGTTCCGAGCCGCCTGCTCAGCAGCCGGCCCAGAACTCGAGGGCTACACCTAGTGGGTGCGCTGGCGCGCCCCCACGGAAGATTGCAAGAATCAGAAAACAAAGCAAAGGAGTGTACCCGGGCAGCCGCTCGCGTCGACAAGAACGCCTTCGTGTACTGCAGGAGGGCGGCACCTTGGGCCTGAAGTTGGGCCTGAACATCCTGCGCCGCCTTGTTCAGCACACCCGTCTCGCCCCCAGGCGTTTGATACGTCTCCAACGTATCTATAATTTTTTATTGTTCCATGCTATTATATTATCCATCTAGGATGTTTTATATGCATTTATATGCTATTTCATATGATTTCTGGGACAAACCTATTAACCTAGAGCCCAGTGCCAGTTTCTGTTTTTTCCTTTTTTTGAGTATCGCAGAAAAGGAAAACAAAATAGAGTCCAATTGACCTGAAATTTCACGGAGATTATTTTTGGACCAGAAGAAGCCCACGGAGTATCGGAGATGGGCCAGAAGAGTCCCGAGGCACCCACGAGGGTGGGGGAGCGCCCCCTACCTCGTGGACGCCTCAGAGACCCCCCTGACTTGTTCCCGGCGCCAAACCTCTTATATATACCCAAACTTCTAGAATGTAACCTAGATCGGGAGTTCCGGCACCCTGCCGGAGGAGGGAAATCCCACTCTGGTGGCCATCTTCATCATCTCGGCGCTCTCCATGACGAGGAGGGAGTAGTTCACCCTCGGGGCTGAGGTATGTACCAGTAGCTATGTGTTTGATCTCTCCCTCTCTCGTGTTCTTGATTTGGCATGATCTTGATGTATCGCGAGCTTTGCTATTATAGTTGGATCTTATGATGTTTCTCCCTCTCTACTCTCTTATAATGGATTGAGTTTTCCCTTTGAAGTTATCTTATCGGATTGAGTCTTTAAGGATTTGAGAACACTTGATGTATGTCTTGCATGTGCTTATCTGTGGTGACAATGGGATATTCGCGTGATCCACTTGATGTATGTTTTGGTGATCAACTTGCGAGTTCCGTGACCTCGTGAACTTATGCATAGGGGTTGGCACATGTTTTCGTCTTGACTCTCCGGTAGAAACTTTGGGGCACTCTTTGAAGTTCTTTGTGTTGGTTGAATAGATGAATCTGAGATTGTGTGATGCATATCATATAATCATACCCACGGATACTTGAGGTGACATTGGAGTATCTAGGTGACATTAGGATTTTGGTTGATTTGTATCTTAAGGTGTTATTCTAGTACGAACTCTAGGATAGATCGAATGAAAAGAATAGCTTCATGTTATTTTACTACGGACTCTTGAATAGATCGATCGGAAAGAATAACTTTGAGGTGGTTTTGTACCCTACAATAATCTCTTCGTTTGTTCTCCGCTATAAGTGACTTTGGAGTGACTCTTTGTTGCATCTTGAGGGATAGTTATATGATCCAATTATGTTATTATTGTTAAGAGAACTTGCACTAGTGAAAGTATGAACCCTAGGCCTTGTTTCCTAGCATTGCAATACCGTTTACGCTCACTTTTACCACTTGTTGCCTTGCTGTTTTTTTTTAATTTCAGGTTACAAAAACTTATATCTGCCATCCATATTGCACTTGTATCACCATATCTACGCCTAACTAGTGCACCTATACAATTTACCATTGTATTGGGTGTGTTGGGGACACAAGAGACTCTTTGCTATTTGGTTGCAGGGTTGTTTGAGAGAGACCATCTTCATCCTACGCCTCCCACGGATTGATAAACCTTAGGTCATCCACTTGAGGGAAATTTGCTATTGTCCTACAAACCTCTGCACTTGGAGGCCCAACAACGTCTACAAGAAGAAGGTTGTGTAGTAGACATCAAGCTCTTTTCTGGCGCCGTTGCCGGGAAGGTTGGCGCTTGAAGGTATATCTTTAGATCTTGCAATCGAATCTTTTGGTTTCTTGTTTTATCACTAGTTTAGTCTATAAAAGAAAACTAAAAAATGGAATTAAGGTTGCCTCATATGCTTCATCTTTTTAAGTCTTTCGTGAAAATAAGGATTCCGATAATTGTGCCAAAGTGTTAGAAGAAGAATGCATTAAAATGTTTGGCACTAAATATTTGGATGATGAGCATGATTGGAATGTTCTTAGTATGAATTCTTTGAATACCCGTGATGCTAATGATATGCAAAGCCACAAGCTTGGGGATGCTATGTTTGATGAAGATGATATTTTTTGTCCCCCAAGTTTTGATGAGCACATTTATCATGATGAAAGCATCCCTCCTATCTATGATGATTATTGTGATGACACATATGCTATAAAGAATAATGATATCCATGAAACTTATCATCATGATTTTAACTTTCAATTGGATTATGCCTCACATGATAGTTATTTTGTTGAGTTTGCTCCCACTACTATTCATGAGAAGAAATTTGCGTATGTGGAGAGTAATAAAATTTCTATGCTTGTAGATCATGAAAAGAATGCTTTATGTGATAGTTATATTGTTGAATTCATTCATGATGCTACTGAAAATTATTATGAGAGAGGAACATATGCTTTTACATATTGCAATAAAATCAAGTTTCCTCTCTATGTGTTGAAAATCTTGAAGTTATGCTTGTTTTGTTGGAAAAATGCCCTAGAGGCAATAATAAAATGGTTATTATTCTATTTCCTTGTTCATGGTAATTATTGTCTATTGTTCATGCTATAATCGTATTAACCGAAAACCATAATACATGTGTGAATACATAGATCGTAATATGTCCCTAGTAAGCCTCTAGTTGACTAGCTCGTTGATCAATAGATGGTCATGGTTTCCTGACCATGGACATTGGATGTCATTGATAACAGGATCACATCATTAGGAGAATGATGTGATGGACAAGACCCAATCCTAAGCGTAGCACAAGATCGTGTAGTTCGTTTGCTAAAGCTTTTCTAATGTCAAGTATCATTTCCTTAGACCATGAGATTGTGCAACTCCCGGATACCGTAGGAATGCTTTGGGTGTACCAAACATCACAACGTAACTGGGTGGCTATAAAGGTGCACTACAGGTATCTCCGAAAGTGTATATTGGGTTGGCACGAATCGAGACTGGGATTTGTCACTCCGTATGACAGAAAGGTATCTCTGGGCCCACTCAGTAATGCATCATCATAATGAGCTCAATGTGACTAAGGAGTTAGCCACGGGATCATGCATTACGGAACGAGTAAAGAGACTTCCCAGTAACAAGATTGAACGAGGTATGGGGATATCGACGATCGAATCTCGGGCAAGTAACATACCGATAGACAAAGGGAATTGTATGCAGGATTGATTGAATCCCCCGACATCGTGGTTCATCCGATGAGATCATCGTGGAACATGTGGGAGCCAATATGGGTATCCAGATCCCGCTATTGGTTATTGGTCGGAGAGATGTCTCAGTCATGTCTGCATGGTTCCCGAACTCGTACGGTCTACACACTTAAGGTTCGGTGACGCTAGAGTTGTTATGGGAAATAATATGTGGTTACCGAAGTATGTTCGGAGTACTGGATGAGGTCCCGAACGTGACGAGGGGTTCCGGAATGGTCCGGAGGTGAAGATCGGTATATTGGACAAAGGGTATTGGAGTCTAAAATTGTTCCGGGGGTACCGGGTGACGACCAGCGTGTCCGAAAGGGGTTTCGGAGGCCCCGGCAAGCGTTGGGGGGCCTTATGGGCCAATGGGGAGGGGGCACATCAGCCCACAAGGGGCTGAGCGCCCCTCCCACCCCATCTCACGTAACCTGGAGAGATGGGGGCGCCTCCCCTAGGGCAGCCACCCCTCCCGGCTTGGGGGGCAAGTTTCCTAGGGGTGGGGGCGCCCAAACCCATCTAGGGTTTCCCCTGTGGCTGCCGCCCCTACCCTAGGGAACCCTAGGGCGCCTCCTCCTCCCCCCTTCCCCCTATATATAGTGAGGGAAAGAGAGGTCAGCCGCACCCTTCCCCTGGCGCAGCCCCTCCCCCTCTCCTACACCTCCTCCTCGTTCGTAGCGCTTGGCGAAGCCCTGCCGAAGAACCACGAGCACCATCACCACCACGTCGTCGTGTTGTCGGAGTTCTCCCTCAACTTCTCCTCTCCCCTTGCTGGATCAAGAAGGAGGAGACGTTCCCGGGCTGTAGGTGTGTTGAACGCGGAGGCGCCGTTGTTCAGCGCTTAGATCGGAATCGACCGCGATCTGAATCGCTGCGTGTACGACTCCACCAACCGCGTTCTTGTAACGCTTCCTCTTGGCGATCTTCAAGGGTATGAAGATGCACTCCCTCTCTCTCGTTGCTAGTATCTCCTAGATTGATCTTGGTGACACGTAGGAATTTTTTGAATTATTGCTACGTTCCCCAACATGTTTTGCCTTCCCACGCTAGTTGATTATTGTTCCCACAAGTTGTTTGATCACAAAATCCCTATGCATAGGAAATGGGTTAGACTTAAATGTGCTAGTCACATTATTTATGATGCACTCTTTATGTTTCAATTCTTATCCTTTATGTGAGCATCATTGAAATCATCATGCCTAGCTAGGGGCGTTAAACGATAGCGCTTGTTGGGAGGCAACCCAATTTTATTTTTGTTCTTTGATTTTTGCTCATGTTTAGTAATAAATAATTCATCTATCCTCTGTTTATATGTGGTTTTATGTTTTAATTAGTGTTTGTGCCAAGTAGAACCTTTGGGAATACTTGGGTGAAGTCTTTGCGATCTTGCTGCAAAAAACAGAAACTTTTGCGCTCACGATATTAGCTTCCATTTTTTACTGGAGAGTGCGTTTAGGTTGATTCTTTTTGCAGATGATTAATAGACAAATTCCTCAGGTCCACCAATTATTTCAGAATTTTTGGAGTGACAGAAGTATTCGAATGATACAGATTACTACATACTGTTCTGTTTTTCACAGATTCTGTTTTCATTGTGTTGTTTGCTTATTTTGATGAATCTATGAGTAGTATCGGAGCGTATGAACCATAGAGAAGTTGGAATACAGTAGATATTACACCAATATGAATTTAGAATGAGTTCACAACAGTACCTAAGTGGTGATTTATTTTCTTATACTAACGGAGCTTACGAGTTTTCTATTAAGTTTTGTGTTGTGAAGTTTTCAAATTTTGGGTAAAGATTCGATGGACTATGGAATAAGGAGTGGCAAGAGCCTAAGCTTGGGGATCCCCAAGGAACCCCAAGGTAATATTCAAGGACAACCAAGAGCCTAAGCTTGGGTATTCCCCGGAAGGCATCCCCTCTTTGGTCTTCATTCATCGGTAACTTTACTTGAGGCTATATTTTTATTCACCACATGATATGTGTTTTGCTTGGAGCGTCATTTTATTTTATTTTGTTTTGCTTGCTGTTTGAATAATATCCCAAAATCTAAAATTCTTAAATGTTAGAGAGTCTTCACATAGTTACATAATTATTCAACTACTCATTGATCTTCACTTATATCTTTCGGAGTAGTTTGTCGTTTGCTCTAGTGCTTCACTTATATCCTTTTAGAGCATGGCGGTGGTTTTATTTTGAAGAAATAGATGAACTCTCGTGCTTCACTTATATTATTTTGAGAGTCTTTTAGAACAGCATGGTAATTTTTTTGGTTGTAAAATTAGTCCTAATATGATGGGCATTCAAGATGGGTATAATAAAAACTTTCATATAAAGTGCATTGAATACTATGAGAAGTTTGATTACTTGATGATTGTTTTGAGATATGAAGATGGTGATATTAGAGTCATGCTAGTTGAGTAGTTGTGAATTTGAGAAATACTTGTGTTAAAGTTTGTGATTCCCGTAGCATGCACGTATGGTGAACCGTTATGTGATGAAGTCGGAGCATGATTTATTTATTGATTGTCTTCCTTATGAGTGGCGGTCGGGGACGAGCGATGGTCTTTTCCTACCAATCTATCCCCCTAGGAGCATGCGTTTAGTACTTTGTTCCGATATATAATAGATTTTTGCAATGAGTATGGGAGTTCTTTATGACTAATATTGAGTCCATGGATTATACGCACTCTCACCCTTCCACCATTGCTAGCCTCTCTTGTGCTGCGCAACTTTCACTGGTACCATATCACCCACCATTACCTTCCTCAAAACATCCACCATACCTACCTATTGTGGCATTTCCATAGCCATTTCTAGATATATTGCCATGCAACTTTCCACCGTTCCATTTATTATGACACGCTCCATCATTGTCATATTGTTTTGCATGATCATGTAGTTGACATCGTATTTGTGGCAAAGCCACCATTCATAATTATTTCATACATGTCACTCTTGATTCATTGCACATCCCGGTACACCGCCGGAGGCATTCATATAGAGTCATATTCTTTTCTAAGTATCGAGTTGTAATTCTTGAGTTGTAAGTAAATAGAAGTGTGATGGTCATCATTATTAGAGCATTATCCCATGTGAGGAAAGGATGATGGAGACTATGATTCCCCCACAAGTCGGGATGAGACTCCAGACGAAAAATAATAAAAAAGAGAAAAAAGAGGCCATAAAAAAGAGAAGGCAAAAAAACCAAAAAATGAGAGAAAAAGAGAGAAGGGGCAATGCTACTATCCTTTTACCACACTTATGCTTCAAAGTAGCACCATGATCTTCATGATAGAGAGTCTCCTATGTTGTCACTTTCATATACTAGTGGGAATCTTTCATTATAGAACTTGGCTTGTATATTCCAATGATGGGCTTCCTCAAAATGCCCTAGGTCTTCATGAGCAAGCGAGTTGGATGCACACCCACTTAGTTTCTTTTTGAGCTTTCATACACTTATAGCTCCAGTGCATCCGTTGCATGGCAATCCCTACTCACTCACATTGATATCTATTGATGGGCATCTCCATAGCCCGTTGATACGCCTAGTTGATGTGAGACTATCTTCTCTTTTTTTTCTTCTCCACAACCACCATTCAATTCCACCTATAGTGCTATGTCCATGGCTCACGCTCATGTATTGCGTGAAAGTTGAGAAAGTTTGAGAACATCAAAAGTATGAAACAATTGCTCGGCTTGTCATCGGGGTTGTGCTTGATTTAAATATTTTGTGTGATGAAGATAGAGCATAGCCAGACTATATGATTTTGTAGGGATAGCTTTCTTTGGCCATGTTATTTTGAGAAGACATGATTACTTTGTTAGTATGCTTGAAGTATTATTATTTTTATGTCAATATTAAACTTTTGTATTGAATCTTATGGATCTAAACATTCATGCCAGAATAAAGAAAATTACATTGATAAATTATGTTAGGTAGCATTCCACATCAAAAATTCTGTTTTTATCATTTACCTACTCGAGGACAAGCAGGAATTAAGCTTGGGGATGCTTGATATGTCTCCAACGTATCTATAATTTCTTATTGTTCCATGCTATTATATTATACATCTAGGATGTTTTATATGCATACGCTATTTTATATGATTTTTGGGACTAACCTATTAACCTAGAGCCCAGTGCCAGTTCCTGTTTTTCCTTGTTTTTGAGTATCACAGAAAAGGAAAACAAAATGGAGTCCAATTGACCTGAAATTTCACGGAGATTATTTTTGGACCAAAAGAAGCCCACGGAGTATCGGAGATGGGCTAGAAGAGTCCCGAGGCACCCACGAGGGGGCGCCCTACCCCCTGGGCGCGCCCCCTACCTCGTGGCCGCCTCGGATACCCCCTGACTTATTCCCGACGCCAAAACCTCTTATATATATGCAAACTTCCAGAACATAACCTAGATTGGGAGTTCCGCCGCCGCAAGCCTCTATAGCCACTGAAAACCAATATAGACCCATTCCGGCACCCTGCCGGAGGGGGGACTCCCTCTCCGGTGGCCATCTTCATCATCCCGGCGCTCTCCATGATGAGGAGGGAGTAGTTCACCCTCGGGGCTGAGGGTATGTACCAGTAGCTATGTGTTTAATCTCTCTCTCTCTCTCTCATGTTCTTGATTTGGCACGATCTTGATGTATCGTGAGCTTTGCTATTATAGTTGGATATTATGATGTTTCTCCCCCTCTACTCTCTTGTAATGGATTGAGTTTTCCCTTTGAAGTTATCTTATCGGATTGAGTCTTTAAGGATTTGAGAACACTTGATGTATGTCTTGCATGTGCTTATGTGTGGTGACAATGGGATATACACGTGATCCACTTGATGTATGTTTTGGTGATCAACTTGCGAGTTCCGTGACCTCGTGAACTTATGCATAGGGGTTGGCACATGTTTTCGTATTGACTCTCCGGTAGAAACTTTGGGGCACTCTTTGAAGTTCTTTGTGTTGGTTGAATAGATGAGTGTGAGATTGTGTAATGCATATCATATAGTCATACCCACGGATACTTGAGGCGACATTGGAGTATCTAGGTGACATTAGGGTTTTGGTTGATTTGTGTCTTAAGGTGTTATTCTAGTACGAACTCTAGGATAGATCGAACGGAAAGAATAGCTTCATGTTATTTTACTACGGACTCTTGAATAGATCGATGAAAGAATAACTTTGAGGTGGTTTCGTACCCTACAATAATCTCTTCATTTGTTCTCCGCTATTAGTGACTTTGGAGTGACTCTTTGTTGCATGTTGAGGGATAGTTATATGATCCAATTATGTTATTATTGTTGAGAGAACTTGCACTAGTGAAAGTATGAACCCTAGGCCTTGTTTCCTAGCATTGCAATACCGTTTACGCTCACTTTTACCACTTGTTACCTTGCTGTTTTTTTTTAATTTAAGATTACAAAAACTTATATCTACCATCCATATTGCACTTGTATCACCATTCTTCGCCGAACAAGTGCACCTATACAATTTACCATTGTATTGGGTGTGTTGGGGACACAAGAGACTCTTTGCTTATTTGGTTGCAGGGTTGTTTGAGAGAGACCATCTTCAATTCCTATGCCTCCGACGGAGTATAAACCTTAGGTCATCCACTTGAGGGAAATTTGCTATGTCCTACAAACCTCTGCACTTGGAGGCCCAACAACATCTACAAGAAGAAGGTTGTGTAGTAGACATCAGTGTCCATTCTGGCGGGACGGCGCTGGTGGCCTCTGCGTCTGGGGTCAACGAGCTCGTGGCCTGTTGTTGGGGAACATTTCCAACACCTCGATCTCCTGCGGCCGTGGCGCTGAGGTCGCCTTCGCCACGCACCGGCGTACCGGAGTACAGACCACGGGGGTCGCTCCCACCACCAGCTCGCTGCCGACCTGTGGCGCTAGTGGCATGTCAGGCCGACTGCCATGGGCCTCGATAGTCGGCGCTTGCAGGGGCGCCTCCGCCCCCAAGATAACGACGTCTCCCCCTCCCCTCTCCACGACCGGTTGTTCGTCGTCGGCTCCTCCAATCGGCGCCAGGGTCCTGGCGCCGGCGGCGCGGCGCCTAGAGGGATGATGAGTTGCAGAGCCTGGCCGCGTGCGACCTCTTCTACCTGCGCCTTGGCGGCCGCGTCCGCCTGGGCCTTGGCTGCGGTGTCCGCCTGAGTCTTGGCCATGGCATCGGCTTGGGCCTTGGCCGCCGCATCCGCGTCCGCCTGCACCGCCCTGGTCGCCGTCGCCTTCTGCTGCTCCGCCTCCTCGCGTGCCTCCCACGCGTTCCTCTCCGTCCCCTCTTGGAGGTCGGCAAGCGAGTCCACGCGGCGGGTGTTGGCGGAGCCCTCCGTCGTCCCGATCACGGAAGTAGAGGCGGCCCGTTCAAGATTGAGCGGGGCCCTGTCACGGAAGTAGAGGCGGCCCGTTCAAGATTGAGCGGGGCCCTGTTCAAGTAAGATAAGAAGAAACTCAGAAAATTTACAAGAAAGGTGAAAAGAAAATGCAAGATAAATCAAGCACTTACGCGGACACCGTCGGAGGCTGCTTCGGGGCCCTCTACAACTGGTCGGCCGTTGCGGCGGCCTCCTGTTGTCTAGTCGCAGTGGCCGTGTTCTTCGGCTTCTTCGGCCGGCTGCCGAATAGCAACGAGCCGGCCCTGTTCAAGCAAGATCAGAAGAAACTCAGAAAATTTGCAAGAAAGGCGAAAAGAAAATGCAAGATAAATCAAGCACTTACGCGGACACCATCGGAGGCTGCTTCGGGGCCCTCCGGAACTGGTCCGCCGTTGCGGCGGCCTCCTGTTGTCTAGTCGCAGTGGCCGTGCTCTTCGGCTTCTTCGGCCGGCTGCCGAACAGCAACGAGCCAGCTCGATGCTTCGGCGCGCCGCCTGGTGCAGTCGGCGCGACTTAGGAGCCCGCGCCCGCCTTGCGGCGCCGTGCGGGCGGCGTGGCTCGGCCTCCTCTGTAACGCCCTCGATGCAGCTATATCTCCCACGTGTCGAAGCACGACTTAGAGGCATAACCGCATTGAAAGCAATGTCGCAAGTGAGGTAATCTTCACACAACCCATGTAATACATAAGGGAAAGAGATACATAGTTGGCTTACAATCGCCACTTCACACAATACATGAATTAAAGCATTACATCAACCAGATACAATCAAGGTCCGACTACGGAACCAAAATAAAAGAAGACTACCCCAAATGCTACAGATCCCCGATCGACCCCAACTGGGCTCCACTACTGATCAACTAGAACGAAACAACACAAAGGATAAGATCTTCATCGAGCTCCTCCTGAGCTTGGTTGCGTCATCTGCACGGACTCATCGGCACCTGCAAGCTGGTTTTGGAAGTATCTGTGAGTCACGGGGACTCAGCAATCTCGCACCCTCGCGATCAAGACTATTTAAGCTTATGGGTAAGGTAAAGGTATGAGGTGGAGCTGCAGCAAGCGACTAGCATATATGGTGGCTAACATGCGCAAATGAGAGCGAGAAGAGAAGGCAAAGCACGATCGAGAAACTATGATCAAGAAGTGATCCTAGAACAACCTACGTCAAGCATAACTCCAACACCGTGTTCACTTCTCGGACTCCGCCGGAAAGAGACCATCACGGTTACACACGCCGTTGATGTATTTTAATTAAGGCCAACTTCAGGTTTTCTACAACTGGACGTTAACAAATTCCCATCTTCCCATAACCGCGGGCACGGCTTTCGAAAGTTCAAATCCCTGCAGGGTTGTCCCAACTTAGCCCATCACAAGCTCTCACGGTCAACGAAGGATATTCCTTCTGGCGGGAAGACCCGATCAGACTCGGAATCCCGGTTACAAGACATTTCGACAATGGTAAAACAAGTCCAGCAACACCACCCGAATGTGCCGACAAATCCCGATAGGAGCTGCACATATCTCGTTCTCAGGGCACACTCAGATGAGACATCCTATGAGTAAAACCAACCCTCAAGTTGCCCCGAGGTGGCCCCGCAGTCTACTCGGTCGAACCAACACTCAGGGGAGCACTGGCCCGGGGGGGTTAAAATAATGATGACCCTTGGGAGCGCGACTCCCAAGGGAAAAAGGCTAGGTGGAAAATGTTAAAACCAAGGTTGGGCATTGCTGGAGGAGTTTTATTCAAAGCGAACTGTCAAGGGGTTCCCATTATAACCCAACCGCGTAAGGAACGCAAAATCCGGGAACATAACACCGATATGACGGAAACTAGGGCGGCAAGAGTGAAACAAAACACCAGGCATAAGGCCGAGCCTTCCACCCTTTACCAAGTATATAGATGCATTAATTAAATAAGAGATATTGTGATATCCCAACAAAATATCCATGTTCCAACAAGGAACAAACTCCAATCTTCACCTGCAACTAACAACGCTATAAGAGGGGCTGAGCAAAGCGGTAACATAGCCAGACAATGGTTTGCTAGGACAAGGTGGGTTAGAGGCTTGGTTTAACAATATGGGAGGCATGATAAGCAAGTGGTAGGTATCGCAGCATAGGCATAGCAAAAGAGCGAGCAACTAGCAAGCAAAGATAGAAGTGATTTCGAGGGTATGGTCACCTTGCCTGAAATCCCACAAGGAAGAAGAACGAGTCCATGGAGAAGACAAACGGACATAGACGAACGGGTCCTCACAAACACACGTTATCGGAACCAACCTGAAGAAGTAAACACTGGAAAGAAGCACACAACATAGTAAACAACCAACACATGAACATGGTATGATATGCGGGATGCGGTATGCGATGCATATGCATGATTTGCAAGGGAATGAATGAACCTGGCCTCAACTTGGGAATCCAAGAGTGTCACTGGAAAGGTGAGATGATTTCGGTTGAAATCGATATAAAGATCACTGGAATCATATGCACGGTTTGGAAATGGCAAGCAAAACAAATATGGCACCGGTCTGCGATAATCAGCAAGTAGTCATCTAAATGCAACAAGATAAATATGCTACAGCACTCAAACATGACAACAAAATACATGGTAGGGATCCACTCATGATGCTTGACAAAAGATGAACACTGAGCTATGGCTAATTTATCCATTAACAGGCTCAAACAAGCATGGCAAAAGTGCAAATGATAACAAGTTTCAGACTTAGTGAAATTAACACAAGTCTGGGATTTATCATCAGGAAGCACACTTTAGAGCATGAAAACTACATGCTACAGGAACATATCATGACAAGGCAAGGCATGGCATGAAGCTACTCAAAGCACTTAACAAAAGTCCCTTAGTGACCTTGAGCCAAAAGGGTTCATAAAATACAATTGCAAGCATGTGAACATGGCAAAAACATAAACAGATTCAGACTTAGAGAAAAACTGGAGCATGCAAAACAGATTAGCGAGTAGGCATGTTTACGAGCTCGATGCACTCACTACAAAGCATGGCATGACAATCTAATCATACACCCATCAAGAAGACATGGCATAGGAGCTAGACATGGCAAGAACAACAACATAGCATGCACGGATCAATAGCAACATCCTCGGCAAAATTGCTAATCATGTCAACAATCTGCCAGGATTCACGAAATAGCAAAAGTAGAGCTCGATTGACTCAAGTTAGGGTGCTCCATAAATGCAAATAAAGACATGGATGGATAGAGCACCACAATGTTAAAAAATCAACCTTACTGATCATCCTCAAAAGGGGCACGGATCACTAGGAAACAACATGAACATATGGCATAACGACAAAATCAGGACAAGGACTTAGTGAAATTCTAAGTCCCTGAAATCAGCAATACCGATTATGCTACTTTGCAAGCTTGTGCTAGTCACCACACATATCACAAAAATACATGGTAAGCACCTCTGTAAATATGGCATGGCATATAACAAAACTCATGTAGAGCTCAGGGTCATAGCATGCACACATTTAACATGGCAAAAATGACAAAATGCCATTTGCTGAAACAGATCTGACAAATTCACCACATAGCCCTCTTCCAACAGCATTTCGGGCATCAAGATGAGCTCAAATGAAAATGATGCAATGAGATAAAATGATGTACTCGTCGAGACGAACATTTTGATATGCTACACGCATAAATCGGAGTCACGGATGATGAGTTATGATGCGATGAAAATGGGTATATGAATCTAGAAAGTTCGGGGACTTAGTGGATATTTTACCTCCGCGAAAAGTCAAGGCAGGACGGAGCGGTTCCGGGATGGGGTGGGTTTGGGACGAGGGCGCGCGTTTGGTTGGTGGACTTGGTGGATCTGATCCATCTTCTCCGGATCTGACCGGAGAGGAGCTCCGGCGAGGCCGGCGTCGAGGGCGCGGGCGGCAGATCTGGCGAAGGGCAAGGCGGGGCCGAGTGGCGCGACCGGATAGAGGCGAGGCGATGGCCGACCGGCAGAGGAGGCGGCGGGGCCGAGCGGCGCGATGGTGGCGGAGCACGCCGGGGCAGGCGCCGGTGGGCGAGCTCGCCGGCGGGAGGCGCAGCTGCCAACAGGAGGCTGCGGAGATGGCGGGGCAGCAGCTCAGGCAGAGGAGCAAAGGGCGGCGACATGCAGGCTCGGCGGCGCGGATCTGGCCCGGGGCGGCTCGGGCGGGCCGGCCGCGAGCTCCGCGGGCCCGGCCGCGCGAGAGGAGAGTGAGAGGGTGGCGGGAGGTGAGGTGGCGGCGTCCGGTTGGTTGACGGCGGCGGCGGGGTGATGTGGCGCGACGCCACTGGCCGGAGCGAGGTGGAGGGCGGACATGTCCGTTGGTAGAAGAAACGTCCGGGCGCGAGGTGGAAGAGGACTAGGGTTTGTACCACGAATTTTGGGGAGGGAATCACATGTTTATAGGTAGAGGGAGCTAGGAAGCTCCAAATGAGGTGTGGTTTGCGGCCACGCGATCGTGATCGAACGACCGAGAGGATGGAGGAGGTTTAAGTGGGTTTTGGGCCACTTTGGAGGGGTGTTGGGCTGCAACACACACGAGGCCTTTTCGGTCCCTCGGTTAACCGTTGGAGTATCAAACGAAGTCCAAATGGCACAAAACTTGACAGGCGGTCTACCGGTAGTAAATCAAGGCCGCATGACAAGTCTCGGTCCAATCCGAAAACGTTTAACACCCGCACACGAAAAGAGGTAGAAAGGGACACCGGATGACATAGGAGCGCCGGATTGCAAAACGGACAACGGGGAAAATGCTCGGATGCATGAGATGAACATGTATGCAAATGAAATGCACATGATGACATGATATGCAATGCATGACACGCAAGCAAAGACAAGGCAAACAACAACGAATAACTGGAAGACACCTGGCACAACGGTCTCGGGGCGTTACATCCTCCTCATCGTCATCCGGCCAATCCTCGACATCGCCTCCTCCGGAGCCGCCTGCTACGCCTCCGCCACCTATGGCATCGTCTTCTTCCAGGGCAGCCGCCCCCAAGTCGGGGTCATCCGCGTCACTCACTGCCCGGTCCGGCAGGTACTCGTGGCCCTGCTCCAGGGCGTCGGCTGCCAACTAGGTTGTGAAGATATGCATCGTGACCGACTGATCAGGCGGCAAAGTAGAACCCGGCAAATAAAGAGAGAAAAAAGAGTTAAGGACTCACCGCGGGCGGTGGGTGTGCGTGGGAGTACGGGCGCTTGCCGAACTGCCGCTCCGCCTCCGAGAGTTTGCAGTTCGAGATGTGGTTCACCAGCCAGG
Source organism: Triticum urartu (assembly GCF_003073215.2). Lineage (NCBI taxonomy): Eukaryota > Viridiplantae > Streptophyta > Magnoliopsida > Poales > Poaceae > Triticum > Triticum urartu. The sequence continues at coordinate 249,112,709 of NC_053028.1, read as the reverse complement.
CCACCTCCATGTCCGGCATCTCCTTGGTGCACATCTGGCATGAGTCTCGATGCCCGCTCATCTGGCTGATCATGTGAGCCCAGGATTAAAGAGGGAGCACTCGGCGTGCCACAAAGGTGGTTGGTAGGTGCGAGGCCTTGAGGCCCTCCGACTTCGTCATCACCTTAAGTCGGGTGAGGGCGGCGGAGGAGGCGGCCGACAACGTCTTCGGTCGGAATGTCCAGTTGGTGCGGGCTTAGTCAGCAGGCCGGCTGTATAAGCCGGCAGGTTGACGAACTCCAGCGTCGGGTGGACATTTTTTACGTAGAAGTAAGATTTTTGCCACAACTTGACCGACTGTGTCAAGCTGATGGCTGGGAAGCAGTTCCCGGCACCCGGACGTCGCACCACGATGAAGGCTCTACACTGAGCCACCTCCTTGGTGGCGGTGCCGAGCTTGGTGTAGAAGAACTCCCCCAGAGCTCGAGGGTGGGGAGAACGCCGAGGTAACCTTCGCAGGGCGTAACAAAGGCGGACAGCAGCACCACCGTGTTCGGTGTGAGGTGGTGCGGCTGGAGTTGATAGAATTGGAGGAAGGAGCGGAAGAAACTGCTCGCCGGCAGGCCGAGGCCGCGAAGGAAATGCGACTGGAAGACGACGCGTTTGCCGTCCTCCGGCGCTGGCGAGATCTCCGTCTCGTGAGGAACGCGTACCCGTACATAGTTCTCGTCGGGCAGCAGCCGCGTCTGGCGGAGGAAAGCGAGGTGATCCTCATGGACGTTGGAGCCGTCCCACGCGTCGGCCCGCTCGCGCACCATGAAAGCTTGAGCCCGACGGAGGCGTGGCGCGGCGACGAACGCGCAAGCCCACAGTGGAGCAGCAACGCTGCAGGGAGAAGAAGCTCAACGACGATGGGCTGCGGCAGCACTTCGGCGAGAGGCGGGAGTGCTGCGGCAGCAAAGAGAAGAAGAAGAAAGGAGAAGGGAGAGGAGGGCGCGCGTGCATCTACCGCCCCCTCCTCCCCCTACTTATAGCCCCACGCGGCGGAGCCGAGAAGGCGTGAACGTGGGGGCGTGGGATTAACTGCGCCCACTCCCCCCATGATCCCACGATTGCCGTGCCAATAAAGGCGTGTGTTAACTGCCGCGGGAGCCCAACCGCTCGCCTCGGCCGCAGCGGATCCACGCGCATGCCGAGGCACTCTAGTGGTGGGCACTGGCCTGCGGCGATGTCCTGTCGCGAGCGTGGGCTGGCAGGCTGGCCCAGCCTACTGGCGCCATGTGGTGGGCAAGCAACGGGCGGCAGGCCAACCATCCGGCTGGCGAGCCATCCGACTCATTGCGAACGTTTCGAATTCACCAGGCGGCCTGCTTGAATACGACTGACTCCTAAACTGTCGGCACTTCAGAAGACAGGACGAAGCAATACTTTCAGACCACTCGGAGTAGGAAGCTGTTGGGTGCTACCTCTTGAGCACTGCGTTGATTTTCCCTTGAAGAGGAAAGGGTGATGCAGTAAAGTAGCGTAAGTATTTCCCTCAGTTTTTGAGAACCAAGGTGTCAATCCAGTAGGAGATCATGCTCGAGTCCCACGCACCTACACAAACAAATAAGAACCTCGCAACCAACGCGATAAAGGGGTTGTCAATCCCTTCACGGTCACTTACGAGAGTGAGATCTGATAGATATGATAAGATAATATTTTTGGTATTTTATGATAAAGAGAAATAAATATGCAAAGTAAAATAAACGACAAAGGAAATAACTAAGTATTGGAAGATTAATATGATGGAAGATAGACCCAGGGGCCATAGGTTTCACTAGTGGCTTCTCTCAAGAGCATAAGTATTACGGTGGGTAAACGAATTACTGTCGAGCAATTGATAGAATTGAGCATAGTTATGAGAATATCTAGGTGTGATCATGTATATAGACATCACGTCCGAGACAAGTAGACCGAAACGATTCTGCATCTACTACTATTACTCCACACATTGACCGCCATCCAGCATGCATCTAGAGTATTATGTTCATAAGAACAGAGTAATGCTTTAAGGAAGATGACATGATGTAGAGGGATAAACTCATGCAATATGATATAAACCCCATCTTTTTATCCTCGATGGCAACAATACAATACGTGTCGGTTCCCTTTCTGTCACTGGGATCGAACACCGCAAGATTGAACCCAAAGCTAAGCACTTCTCCCATTGCAAGAAAGATCAATCTAGTAGGCCAAACCAAACTGATAATTCGAAGAGACTTGCAAAGATAAACCAATCATACATAAAAGAATTCAGAGGAGAATTAAATATTGTTCATAGATAATCTGGATCATAAACCCACAATTCATCGGATCTCGACAAACACGCCACAAAAGAAGATTACATCGAATAGATCTCCAAGAAGATCGAGGAGAACTTTGTATTGAGATCCAAAGAGAGAGAAGAAGCCATCTAGCTAATAACTATGGACCCGTAGGTCTGAAGTAAACTACTCACACATCACCGGAGAGGCCATGGGGTTGATGTAGAGGCCCTCCGTGATCAATGCCCCCTCCGGTGGAGCTCCGGAAAAGGCCCCAAGATGGGATCTCTCGGGTACAGAAGGTTGCGATGGTGGAATTAGGTTTTCGTGGTGCTCCTGGATGTTTGGGGGGTACGTGGACTTATATAGGAGGAAGAAGTACGTCGGTGGAGAAATGGGGGCCCACGAGAGTGGAGGGCGCGCCTAGGGGAGTAGGCGCCCCCTGCCTCGTGGCCTCCTCCGTTGTTTCTTGACGCCCACTCCAAGTCTCCTGGATCATGTTTGTTGAGAAAATCACGTTCCCGAAGGTTTCATTCCGTTTGGACTCCGTTTGATATTCCTTTTCTTCGAAACCCTAAAATAGGCAAAAAAACAGCAATTTGGGTTGGGCCTCCGATTCATAGCTTAGTCCCAAAAATGATATAGAAGTGTAAAATAAAGCCCATTAACATCCAAAATAGGTAATATAAAAGCATGGAGCAATCAAAAATTATAGATACGTTGGAGACGTATCACTGGGGCTCCTCGCCCTTTCAGCCTTGGCGCCCCACCAGCTTTGGGGACTACTGTCGGAGTAAATGACCACAGGTAGCCACATTGGCCCCCTAGGTATTCCAAGACATCAGGGCTAGCTGCACCCCTCAAAGCACCTATGATAAGCATCCACCTTCTAGGGGCCGGCTGGTCCAGACGGCCGGCTGCTAGAAGGCGGCGGAGCCCAGAAGACGGCCACGAGGTGGGCCGACTCCTGGTAGGCGGCCTCCTGAGAGGCCGACTCCTGGTAGGCGGCCTCCTGAGAGGCCGACTCCAAGCAGGCGGCTGCTACCTCTTGAGCACTACGTTGGTTTTCCCCGAAGAGGTAGGGATGATGCAGCAAAGTAGCGTAAGTATTTCCCTCAGTTTTTGAGAACCAAGGTATCAATCCAGTAGGAGGCTACGCGCGAGTCCCCCGTACCTACACAAAACAAATAAATCCTCACAACCAACGCAAATAGGGGTTGTCAGTCCCTATAAGGCCACTTACGAGAGTGAGATCTGATAGATATGATAAGATAATATTTTTGGTATTTTTATGATAAAAGATGCAAAGTAAAAAAAGGCAAAGTAAATAGCAAAGGAAATAACTAAGTAGTAGGAGATTAATATGATGAAGATAGACCCGGGGGCCATAGATTTCACTAGTGGCTTCTCTCAAGAGCATAAGTATTCTACGGTGGGTGAACAAATTACTGTTGAGCAATTGACAGAATTGAGCATAGTTATGAGAATATCTAGGTATGATCATGTATATAGGCATCACGTCTGAGACAAGTAGACCGACTCCTCCCTGCATCTACTACTATTACTCCACTCATTGACCGCTATCCAGCATGCATCTAGAGTATTAAGTTAAAAACAGAGTAACGCCTTAAGCAAGATGACATGATGTAGAGGGATAGACTCATGCAATATGAAGAAAACCCCATCTTGTTATCCTCGATGGCAACAATACAATACATGCCTTGCTGCCCTTACTGTCATCGGGAAAGGACACCGCAAGATTGAACCCAAAGCTAAGCACTTCTCCCATTGCAAGAAAGATCAATCTAGTAGGCCAAACCAAACTGATAATTTGAAGAGACTTGCAAAGATAACCAATCATACATAAAAGAATTCAGAGAAGATTCAAATATTATTCATAGATAGACTTGATCATAAACCCACAATTCATCGATCACAACAAACACACTGCAAAAAGAAGATTACATCGAATGGTTCTCCACAAGAGAGGGGGAGAACATTGTATTGAGATCCAAAAACAGAGAAGAAGCCATCTAGCTACTAACTATGGACCCGTAGGTCTGGGGTAAACTACTCACACTTCATCGGAGGGGCTATGGTGTTGATGTAGAAGCCCTCCGTGATCGATGCCCCCTCCGCGGAGCTCCGGAACAGGCCCCAAGATGGGATCTCGTGGATACAGAAAGTTGCAGCGGTGGAATTAGGTTTTTGGCTCCGTATCTGATCGTTTGGGGGTACGTGGATGTATATGGGAGGAAGGAGTACGTCGGTGGAGCAACAGGGGGCCCACGATGGTGGAGGGCGCGCCTGGTAGGGGTGGGCACGCCCCCCTACCTCGTGGCCTCCTGTTTCCTTTCTTGACGTAGGGTCCAAGTCTCTCTAGTTTTATTCGTTGAGAAAATCATGTTCCTGAAGGTTTCATTCCGTTTGGACTCCGTCTGATATTCCTTTTCTTCGAAACCCTAAAACAGGAAAAAACAGCAATTCTGGGTTGGGCCTCAGGTAAATAGGTTAGTCCCAAAAATAATGTAAAAGTGGATAATAAAGCCCAATAATGTCCAAAATAGTAGATAATATAGCATGGAGCAATCAAAAATTATAGATACGTTGGAGACATATCAAGCATCCCCAAGTTTAATTCCTGCTCGTCCTCGAGTAGCTAAATGATAAAAATAGAATTTTTGATGCGGAGTGCTACTTGGCATAATTTTAATGTAATTCTTCTTAATTATGGTATGAATATTCAGATCCGAAAGATTCAAGACAAAAGTTCATATTGACATAAAAAATAATAATACTTCAAGCATACTAACAAAGCAATTATGTCTTCTCAAAATAACATGGCTAAAGAAAGTTATCCCTACAAAATCATATAGTCTGGCTATGCTCTATCTTCACCACACAAAATATTTAAATCATGCACAACCCCGATGACAAGCCAAGCAATTGTTTCATACTTTTGACATTCTCTAACTTTTTCAATCTTCACGCAATACATGAGCGTGAGCCATGGATATAGCACTATAGGTGAAATAGAGTGGTGGTTGTGGAGAAGACAAAAAGGGAATATAGTCTCACATCAACTAGGCGTGTCAACAGGCTATGGAGATGCCCATCAATAGATATCAATGTGAGTGAGTAGGGATTGCCATGAAACGGATGCACTAGAGCTATAAGTATATGAAAGCTCAAAAAGAAACTAAGTGGGTGTGCGTCCAACTTGCTTGCTCATGAAGACCTAGGGCATTTTGAGGAAGCCCATCATTGGAATATACAAGCCAAGTTCTATAATGAAAGATTCTCACTAGTATATGAAAGTGATAACATGAGAGACTCTCTACTATGAAGATCATGGTGCTACTTTGAAGCACAAGTGTGGTTAAAGGATAGTAACATTGTCCCTTCTCTCTTTTTGTCTCATATTTTTTTATTTGGGCCTTTTCTCTTTTTAATGGCCTCTTTTCTTTCTCCCTTTTTTTATTTGGGCTTCTTTGGCCTCTTTTATTTATTTTTCGTCTGGAGTCTCATCCCGACTTGTGGGGGAATCATAGTCTCCATCATCCTTTCCTCACTGACAATGCTCTAATAATGATGATCATCACACTTTTATTTTTCTTAAAGCTCAATACTTAGAACAAAATATGACTCTATATGAATGCCTCCGGCGGTGTACCGGGATATGCAATATGACAATGATGGAGTGTGTTATAATAAACGGAACGGTGGAAAGTTGCATGGCAATATATCTCGGAATGGCTATGGAAATGCCATAATAGGTAGGCATGGTGGATGTTTTGAGGAAGGTATATGGTGGGTGTATGATACTGGCGAAAGGTGCGCGGTATTAGAGAGGCTAGCAAAGGTGGAAGGGTGAGAGTGCATATAATCCATGGACTCAACATTAGTCATAAAGAACTCATATACTTATTGCAAAAATCTACAAGTTATCAAAGCAAAGTATTACGCACATGCTCCTAGGGGGATAGATTGGTAGGAAAAGACCATCGCTCGTCCCCGACCGCCACTCATAAGAAAGACAATCAATAAATAAATCATGCTCCGACTTCATCACATAATGGTTCACCATACGTGCATGCTATGGGAATCACAAGCTTCAACACAAGTATTTCTCAAATTCACAACTACTCAACTAGCATGACTTTAATATCACCATCTTTATATCTCAAAACAATTATCAAGTATCAAACTTATCATAGTATTCAACACACTCATAAGAAAGTTTTATTATTAATCTTGTATACCAAGCATACTAGGATTTTAAGCAAATTACCATGCTATTAAGACTCTCAAAATAATCTAAGTGAAGCATGAGATATCAATAGTTTCTATAAAAAAATCCACCACCATGCTCTAAAAGATATAAGTGAAGTACTAGAGCAAAATTATATAACTCAGAAGATATAAGCGAAGCACATAGAGTATTCTAACAAATTCCAAATCATGTATGGCTCTCTCAAAAGGTGTGTACAGCAAGGATGATTGTGTTAAACTAACAAGCAAAGACTCAAATCATACAAGACGCTCCAAGCAAAACATGTATCATGTGGTAAATAAAAATATAGCTCCAAGTAAAGTTACCGATAGAAGTAGACGAAAGAGGGGATGCCTTCCGGGGCATCCCCGAGCTTTGGCTTTTAGGTGTCCTTAGATTATCTTGGGGGTGCCATGGGCATCCCAAATCTTAGGCTCTTGCTACTCTTTGTTCCATAATCCATCAAATCTTTACCCAATACTTGAAAACTTCACAACACAAAACTTAAAGTAGAAAATCTCGTGAGCTCCGTTAGCGAAAGAAAACAAAAGACCACTTCAAGGTACTGTAATGAACTCATTATTTATTTATATCGGTGTTATACCTACTGTATTCCAACTTCTCTATGGTTTATAAACTATTTTACTAGCCATAGATTCATCAAAATAAGCAAACAACACACGAAAAACAGAATCTGTCAAAAACAGAACAGTCTGTAGTAATCTGTAGCTACCGCAAGATATGGAGCCCCAAAAATTATAAAATAAATTTCTGAACGTGAGTAATTTATCTATTAATCATCTGCAAAAATAATTAACTAAATATCACTTTCCAAATAAAAATGACAGCAGTTCTCGTGAGCGCTAAAGTGTCTGTTTTTTACAGCAAGTTCAAGAAGACTTTCCCCAAGTCTTCCCAACGGTTCTACTTGGCACAAACACTAAATAAACACAAAAAACACAACCAAAACAGAGGCTAGATAAATTATTTATTACTAAACAGGATCAAAAAGCAAGGAATACAAATAAAATTGGGTTGCCTCCCAACAAGCGCTATCGTTTAACGCCCCTAGCTAGGCATAACAAGCAAGAATAGATCTAGGTATTGCCATCTTTGGTAGGCAATCCATAAGTGGCTCTCATAATAGATTCATAAGGTAATTTAATTTTCTTTCTAGGAAAGTGTTCCATTCCTTTCTTTAATGGAAATTGTAATCTAATATTTCCTTCCTTCATATCAATAATTGCACCAATCATTCTAAGGAAAGGTCTACCAAGAATAATAGGACATGAAGGATTGCAATCTATGTCAAGAACAATAAAATATACGGGCACATAATTCCTATTTGAAACAATAAGAACATCATTAATTCTTCCCATAGGTTTCTTAATAGTGGAATCCGCAAGGTGCAAGTTTAGAGAGCAATCATCAAAATCACGGAAACCTAACAAATCACACAAAGTCTTTGGAATCGTGGAAACACTAGCACTCAAATCACATAAAGCATAGCATTCATGATCTTTAATTTTAATTTTAATAGTTGGTTCCCACTCATCATAAAGTTTTCTAGGGATAGAAACTTCCAATTCAAGTTTTTCTTCATAAGATTGCATCAAGGCATCAACGATATTTTTTAGTAAACGCTTTATTTTGACTATAAGCATGAGGAGAATTTAGCACGGATTGCAACAAGGAAATACAATCAATCAAAGAGCAATTTTCATAGTTAAATTCCTTGAAATCCATAATAGTGGGTTTAGCAACATCTAGAGTTTTAATTTCTTCAATCCCACTTTTATCAAATTTAGCATCAAGATCAACAAATTCCGAATTCTTGGAACGCCTTATAGGTAAAGGTGGATCATATTCAGTCCCATCATTATCAAGATTCATATTGCAAAACAAAGATTTAATAGGGGACACATCAATAACTTTTAGATCTTCATCTTTATTTTCATAGCAACTAGAATAACACGCTCTTATAAAGGCATCTTTCTTAGCTCGCATCCTAGCGGTTCTTTCTTTGCACTCATCAATGGAAATTCTCATGGCTTTGAGAGACTCATTGATATCATGCTTAGGTGGAATAGATCTAAGTTTCAAAGAATCAACATCAAGAGCAATTCTATCAACGTTCCTAGCCAAATCATCAATCTTAAGCAATTTTTCTTCAATCATAGCATTAAAATTCTTTTGCGGAGTAATAAATTCTTTAATATTAGATTCAAAATCAGAGGGCATCTTATTATAATTTCCATAAGAATTGTTGTAGGAATTACCATAATTATTAGAGGGATTGCTAGGATAAGGCCTAGGATTAAAATTTCCTCTATACGTGTTGTTACCAAAATTGTTCCTACCAACAAAATTCGCATCCATAGATTCATTATTATTCTCAATCAAAGTAGACAAGGGCATATCATTAGGATCAAAATAAACACTCTTATTAGCAAATAATTTCATAAGTTCATCCATCTTTCCACTCAAAACATTAATTTCTTCTATCGCATGCACCTTTTTATTAGTAGATCTTTCAGTGTGCCATTGAGAATAATTAACCATAATATTATCTAGAAGTTTAGTAGCTTCTCCTAAAGTGATTTCCATAAAAGTACCTCCCGCGGCCGAATCTAAAAGATTTCTAGAAGCAAAATTCAATCTAGCATAAAAGTTGTGAACAATCATCCACAAATTTAAACCATGAGTAGGTCAATTACGTATCATTAGTTTCATTATATCCCAAGCTTGTGCAACATGTTCATGATCAAGTTGCTTCATAATATCGTTTCTAAGAGAGATGATCTTAGCGGGAGGAAAATACTTAGAGATAAAAGCATCTTTGCACTTGTTCCATGAATCAATACTATTTTTAGGCAGAGATGAAAACCAAGTTTTAGCACGACCTCTAAGCGAAAAAGGAAATAGCTTCAATTTAACAATATCATTATCCACATCTTTCTTCTTTTGCATGTCACACAAATCAACGAAGCTATTTAGATGGGTAGCGGCATCTTCACTAGGAAGGCCGGAAAACGGATCTTTCATGACAAGATTCAGCAAAGCAGTATTAATTTCACAAGATTCAGCATCGGTAAGAGGAGCAATCGGAGTGCTAATAAAATCATTGTTGTTGGTATTGGTGAAGTCACACAATTTAGTATTATCTTGAGCCATCGTGACAAGCAAGCAAACTAACACACAAGCAAACAAAAAGCAAGTGGGAAAAAAGAGGCAAATAGAGAGGGAGGATAGAGAGAGAGAGGGCGAATAAAACGGCAAGGGTGAAGTGGGGGAGAGGAAAACGAGAGGCAAATGGCAAATAATGTAATGCGGGAGATAAGGGTATGTGATGGGTACTTGGTATGTTGACTTTTGCGTAGACCTCCCCGGCAACGGCGCCAGAAATCCTTCTTGCTACCTCTTGAGCACTGCGTTGGTTTTCCCCGAAGAGGAAGGGATGATGCAGCAAAGTAGCATAAGTATTTCCCTCAGTTTTTGAGAACCAAGGTATCAATCCAGTAGGAGGCTATGCGCGAGTCCCTCGTACCTGCACAAAACAAATAAATCCTCGCAACCAACGCAAATAGGGGTTGTCAGTCCCTATAAGGCCACTTACGAGAGTGAGATCTGATAGATATGATAAGATAATATTTTTGGTATTTTTATGATAAAAGATGCAAAGTAAAATAAAGGCGAAGTAAATAACAAAGGAAATAACTAAGTAGTAGGAGATTAATATGATGAAGATAGACCCGGGGGCCATAGATTTCACTAGTGGCTTCTCTCGAGAGCATAAGTATTCTACGGTGGGTGAACAAATTACTGTTGAGCAATTGACAGAATTGAGCACAGTTATGAGAATATCTAGGTATGATCATGTATATAGGCATCACGTCCGAGACAAGTAGATCGACTCCTGCCTGCATCTACTACTATTACTCCACTCATCGACCGCTATCCAACATGCATCTAGAGTATTAAGTTAAAAATAGAGTAACGCCTTAAGCAAGATGACATGATGTAGAGGGATAGACTCATGTAATATGAATAAAACCCCATCTTGTTATCCTCGATGGTAACAATACAATACGTGCCTTGCTGCCCTTACTGTCACCGGGAAAGGACACCGCAAGATTGAACCCAAAGCTAAGCACTTCTCCCATTGCAAGAAAGATCAATCTAGTAGGCCAAACCAAACTGATAATTCGAAGAGACTTGCAAAGATAACCAATCATACATAAAAGAATTCAGAGAAGATTCAAATATTATTCATAGATAGACTTGATCATAAACCCACAATTCATCGGTCTCAACAAACACACCGCAAAAAGAAGATTACATCGAATGGTTCTCCACAAGAGAGGGGGAGAACATTGTATTGAGATCCAAAAAGAGAGAAGAAGCCATCTAGCTACTAACTATGGACCCATAGGTCTGAGGTAAACTACTCACACTTCATCGGAGGGGCTATGGTGTTGATGTAGAAGCCCTCCGTGATCGATGCCCCCTCCGGCGGAGCTCCGGAACAGGCCCCAAGATGCGATCTCGTGGATACAGAAAGTTGCGGCGGTGGAATTAGGTTTTTGGCTCCGTATCTGATCGTTTGGGGGTACGTGGATATATATAGGAGGAAGGAGTACGTCGGTAGAGCAACAGGGGGCCCACGAGGGTGGAGGGCGCGCCTGGTAGGGGTGGGCGCGCCCCCCTACCTCGTGGCCTCCTGTTTCCTTTCTTGACATAGGGTCCAAGTCTCTCTGGTCTTATTCGTTGAGAAAATCACGTTCCCGAAGGTTTCATTCCGTTTGGACTCTGTTTGATATTCCTTTTCTTCGAAACCCTAAAACAGGCAAAAAACAGCAATTCTGGGTTGGGCCTCCGGTTAATAGGTTAGTCCCAAAAATAATGTAAAAGTGGATAATAAAGCCCAATAATGTCCAAAACAATAGATAATATAGCATGGAGCAATCAAAAATTATAGATACGTTGGAGACGTATCAGCGGCCCCTCGTTCCCTCAAAGTTAGCACCTCATTACGATGACGAGACGGGGCGTGGCTACAGTGCAGCCTGCCACCCCCAAATCCAGGGCAGAGCGTGGCCACAGTGCTGCGTACTGGGCGGACATTCCTCGCCCGGTGCGGCACTATTGCCATGCAGCCCGTGACATCACCTACGGCCTAGGATGCGAAGCCCCCATGATGGGCTGTCGGTATGGCCTGCAGGCGGTGGGCCCTACTTGTCCGAGAGAAGCCAGAAGGCGGCAGGCCCTGACCAGTCAGCGCGGGGGAGGTCGACTCCTGGCAGGCGGCCCTCTTCTTTCCTCAAAGTCCGTGCACCATATAACTCTGGAATTTGAACCTTGTAATATTTCGAGCTTTTGTGGTACAATCGTTGAAATGGCATCGTATGAGGCTCGTATATTGGTAGCACTATTTTGACCTTAATATGCAATGGTCTTAGATTTCATTAACCATTCTCGAATCTGTTTACCTTGTCGATCTCACAGCACACGATATGTATAGCTAACTCGACTGCGACCTTCGACATTATTGCACATAGTTGGTTTCTTCCACCATGTTCCCTGTAGAGCGCATAATTAATTATCGCACTCGAGTGTCCATCATCACCCTTCTGTGTAACTTTGACCTTATCACCCACGGGTAAACTTATGATCGAAGTCATTCCACACACTTCATTTTTACAAAGCTTTTTGCCAATAAATGCCCACGATTTGTTCCTCTTCTAGCCGACGCGTGGCCAAACTAGCCGGGCGGGAACCTTGCACGGTAAACTGCGCGGTAGCGCGTGAACAAGCTCACCGACGATACATTTGGCGCCTCTTCGAGCCCACGCGTGTGGTGCGGTGTTCTCAAGCGTGCACTGGAATCCTCCGCTACGAACATTGTGAGAAGACGTGATGATTACAGGCCGGCCGGCCCCCATTTATTACAGTGGCCAACCTTTTGATCGCGCCCCACCATTGCAAGAAGCACACCCACCACAAGAAATTCTTAGAGGGTATCCTGCGCGGCTCTGATGGCGCTCAGAGCAGCTGTCGACGACGAGCAGCAGTTCACCATGCATACCGTGGTGGATGACACGTCTCCAACGTATCTATAATTTTTTTTATTGTTCCATGCTATTATATTATCTGTTTTGTATGTTAATGGGCTTATTTATACACTTTTATAATATTTTTGGTATAACCTACTAACCCAAGGCCCAATGCAAATTGCTATTTTTTTTGCCTATTTCAGTGTTTCGCAGAAAAGGAATATCAAACGGAATCCAAACAGAATGAAACCTTCGGGAGAGTTATTTTTGGAACAAACATGATCCATGGGACTTGGAGTGGGCGTCAAGAAATCAACGAGGAGGCCACGAGGCAGGGGCGCGCCTACCCCCTGGGCGCGCCCTCCACCCTCATGGGCCCCTCGTGGCTCCACCGACCTACTTCTTCCTCCTATATATATCCATATACCCCGAAAACATCCAGGAGCACCACGAAACCCTATTTCCACCGCCGCAACCTTCTGTACCCAAGAGATCCCATCTTGGGGCCTTTTCCGGAGCTTCGCCGGAGGGGGAATTGATCACGGAGGGCCTCTACATCAACTCCATGGCCTCTTCGATGATGTGTGAGTAGTTTACTTCAGACCTTCGGGTCCATAGTTATTAGCTAGATGGCTTCTTCTCTCTCTTGGATCTCAATACAATGTTCTCCTCGATCTTCTTGGAGATCTATTTGATGTAACTCTTTTTGCGGTGTGTTTGTCGAGATCCGATGAATTGTGGGTTTATCAAGTTTATCTATGAACAATATTTGATTCTTCTTTGAAATCTTTTATGTATGATTGGTTATCTTTGCAAGTCTCTTTGAATTATCAGTTTGGTTTGGCCTACTGGATTTATCTTTCTTGCAATGGGTGAAGTGCTTAGCTTTGGGTTCAATTTTGCGGTGTCCTTTCCCAGTGATAGTAGGGGTAGCAAGGCACGTATTGTATTGTTGCCATCGAGGATAAAAAGATGGGGTTTATATCATATTGCTTGAGTTTATCCCTCTACATCATGTCATCTTGCCTAATGTGTTACTTTGTTGTTATGAACTTAATACTCTAGATGCATGCTGGATAGCGGTCGATGTGTGGAGTAATAGTAGTAGATGCAGAATCGTTTCGGTCTACTTGTCACGGACGTGATGCCTATATACATGATCATGCCTAGATATTCTCATAATTATGCACTTTTCTATCAATTGCTCGAGAGTAATTTGTTCACCCACCGTAATACTTATGCTATCTTGAGAGAAGCCACTAGTGAAACCTATGGCCCCTGGGTCTATTCTCCATTATATTAATCTCCCGTCAACAAGCTATTTCTATTACCGTTTTTTGCAATCTTTACTTTCAATCTATATCATAAAATACCAAAAATATTTATCTTGTTATTATTATCTCTATCAGATCTCACTCTCGTAACTGACCGTGAAGGGATTGACAACCCCTTTATCGCGTTGGTTGCGAGGTTCTTATTTGTTTGTGTAGGTACGAGGGACTTGCGTGTAGTCTCCTACTGGATTGATACCTTGGTTCTCAAAAACTGAGGGAAATACTTACGCTACTTTGCTACATCACCCTTTCCTCTTCAAGGGAAAACCAACGCAGTGCTCAAGAGGTAGCAGTGGACACCCACAGAAGGTTCATGGACCTGTCGGTGGTGTACACCAACGACCCGGTCTGGGTGGAGCACTCCATCCACATCATGGAGCTGTTGCTTGCCGAGGAGAAGTACAAGGTGGTCAGGTTCGACCTCGAGTACACCCGTGCTCATCCCGGGTCTCGTCCCAAGGTCGCCGTCGCCTAGATGTGCGTGCGCCACCACATCCTCGTCTACCACTACCGCATGGCACAAGGCCTTGCGAGCATTTCGCTAGGTTTGTCAACAGCCCCCACTACATGTTCACTACGGTGGACATCACCAACGATGTAAAGGCGCTCGAGTATTCGGGCATCGCCTGCCAGAATCTTGTCGACATCCAGGGCCAATACAAGATCTGGGGTAGCGAGGAGCATGCGAAGGACTCACTGGTTCACCTCGTCGAGGCCATCATCGACCCCTACTACAGAGACATGAAGGATTCATGCAACAAGGACAAGCGTGCCTACCACTCGGCCTGGATGGAGAAACTCGACAAAGCTCACATCGTGTATGCGGCCAAGGAGGCGTACACGAGCTATGACATGTACAGGCAGATCGTTGACATGAGGAAGTGCCTCCTTCCCCAAAATGGCCAGGGATCCAGCCAGAAGCAGAGCAATGACAAGCATCCTCACAACAATAAGTAGATGATTAGATTCTCGTTTCTCCTACTTTAGTATGCATGTAATTGCTTACCTTGGTGTGTGGAAATGTAATGTGTGTAGTCACTTTGTGTAATTGTATGCTTAATTTGGTTATGCAATGCTATCTTTTTAAGTATATATGTTGATGCTCTGTAGACAGAGCGTAGATGTTGTGCGGACAAAGAAAATCACATCGCACACAGACTAAACAATGGAACCCATCGGGGATGTTTTCATCAATCACTCATAATTGTATACTAGCAATCGTTTGCCCACAACACACACGGCTAGTTAGCAGTAATCGTCTGTGTTGTTATCGGTCTTCGCACATGTTTCCGATTATAGACTTGTTTGCCGCTTATCACACACATCTTGTTAAGTTGAACCGTTTCTATTCTCATGTCTCAACGCAAACAGTTCATCCGAGTGAACCGCATGTCGTATATCGCACACACCTTGATCTGACTGACCATTTCTTTTGTGTTGCCTAATCACAAACAGTTCATCCGAGTGAACCATATGTTGTATATCGCACACACCTTCATCTGGCTGCCTGTTTGTTTTGTTTCTCCTCATCACAGACAGTTAATTGAGCTGAACCGTATGCCCTGCATTGCACATGCAATTAAAATCTAAGCTGTGTTTAATGCATCCTCCATCACAAACGTTTTACACCTTTTTGATAGTTTTTTACACCACCTTTTGCGATTATAGCATCGCACACAGTTTCGTCGAAGGGACTCTGATTGTAGTGTCGCGTTAGCAGCATCCTGCAGTAGTGACTCCCCTAGGGTTTCTGGAATATTGGGGTATTTATAGAGAAAAGAGGTGGCCCGGGGGGCACCCGAGGTGGGCACAACCCACCAGGCCGCGTCTGGGCCTCCTGGCGCACCCCGGTGGGCTGTGCTCTCCTTGGAGCACCCCCAGGCGCAGCCAGGGCCCATTATGTTCCTTCTGGTTCATAAAAAATCTCCGTAAAGTTTCCTGGCATTTGGACTCCGTTTGATATTGATTTTATGTGATGTAAAAAACATGGAAAAACAGTAACTGGCACTTAGCACTATGTCAATAGGTTAGTACCAAAAAAGATATAAAATGACTATAAAATGATTATAAAACATTCAAGATTGATAATATAACAACATGGAACAATAAAAAATTATAGATACGTTGGAGACGTATCATGGGTATATCTACTTAATGAAACACAAGTCTGAAACATTTGAAAAATTCAAAGAATTTTAGAGTGAAGCGGAGAATCATCGTAACAAGAAAATAAAGTTTCTATGATCTTATTGCGGAGGCGAATATTTGAGTTACGAGTTTGGTCTTCATTTAAAACAATGTGGAATAGTTTCACAACTCACGCCACCTGGAACACCATAGCGTAATGGTGTGTCCGAACGTCGTAACCGTACTTTATTGGATATGGTGCGATCTATGATGTCTCTTACCGATTTACCACTATCATTTTTGGGTTATTCATTAGAGACAGCTGCATTCACGTTAAATAGGGCACCATCTAAATCTGTTGAGATGACACCGTATGAACTGTGGTTTGGCAAGAAACCAAAGCTATCGTTTCTTAAATTTTGGGGTTGCGATGCTTATGTGAAAAAAATCAAACTGATAAGCTCGAACCCAAATCGAAAAGGTGCGTCTTCATAGGATACCCAAAAGAAACTGTTGGGTACACCTTCTATCATAGATCCGAAGGCAAGATATTTGTTGCTAAGAATGGATCCTTTCCAGAGAAGGAGTTTCTCTCGAAAAAAGTGAGTGGGAGGAAAGTAGAACTTGATGAGGTAATTGTACCTTCTCCCGAATTGGAAAGTGATTCATCATAGAAATCAGTTCGAGTGATTCCTACACCAATTAGTGAGGAAACTAATGATGATGATCATGAAACTTCAGATCAAGTTACTACCGAACCTCATAGGTTAACCAGAGTACGGTCCGCATCAGAGTGGTACGGTAATACTGTTCTAGAAGTCATGTTACTAGACCATGATGAACCTACGAACTATGAAGAAGCGATGATGAGCCATGCATGAGAACAAAATATGAACTTTGATTGACTTGCCCGATGATCGGCAATCCATTGAGAATAAATGGATCTTCAAGAGGAAGACGGTCGCTGATAGTAGTGTTACTATCTACAAAGCTCGAATTGCCGCAAAAGGTTTTCAACAAGTTCAAGGTGTTGACTACAATGATATTTTCTCACTCGTATCGATGCTTAAAGTCTGTCCGAATCATGTGAGCAATTGTCGCATTTTATGAAATCTGGCAAATGGATGTCAAAACTGTATTCCTTAATGGATTTATTAAAGAAAAGTTGTATATGATGCAACCAGAAGGTTTTGTCGATCCTAAAGGTGCTAACAAAGTGTGCAAGCTCCAGCGATCCATTTATGGACTGGTGCAAGCATCTCGGAGTTGGAATATATGCTTTGATGATTTGATCAAGGCATATAGTTTTATACAGACTTGCGGTGAAGCCTGTATTTACAAGAAAGTGAGTGGGAGCACTACATCCTTTCTGATAAGTATATGTGAATGACATATTGTTGATCAGAAATGATGTAGATTTTTCTGGAAAGCATAAAGGAGTGTTTGAAAGGAGTTTTTCAAAGAAAGACCTCGGTGAAGCTGCTTACATATTAGGCATCAATATCTATAGAGATAGATCAAGACGCTTGATAAAATTTTCAATGAGTACATACCTTGATAAGATTTTGAAGGAGTTCAAAATGGATCAGTCAAAGAAAGAGTTCTTGCCTAAGTTGTAAAGGTATGAAGTTGAGTAAGACTCAAACCCGACCACGGCAGAAGATAGAGAGAGAACGAAAGTGATTCCCTATGCCTCAGCCATAGGTTCTATAAAGTATGCCACGCTGTGTACCAGACCTATTGTATACCTTGCCATGAGTTTGGCAAGGGGGTACAATAGTGATCTAGGAGTAGATCATTAGACATCGGTCAAAATTATCCTTAGAGGACTAAGGAAATATTTTTCGGTTATGGAGGTGATAAATAGTTCATCGTAAAGAGTTACGTTGATGCAAGCTTTGACACCGATCTGGATGACTCTGAGTCTCGATCTGGATACATATTGAAAGTAGGAGCAATTAGCTAGAGTAGCTCCATGCAGAGCATTGTAGACATAGAGAATTTGCAAAATACACACGGCTCTGAATGTGGCAGACCCGTTGACTAAACTTCTCTCACAAGCAAAACATGATCACACCTTAGTACTCTTTCGGTGTTAATCACATAGCGATGTGAACTAGATTATTGACTCTAGTAAACCTTTTGGGTGTTAGTCACATGGTAATGTGAACTAATCACATAAAGATGTGAACTATTGGTGTTAAATCACATGACGATATGAACTAGATTATTGACTCTAGTGCAAGTGGGAGACTGAAGGAAATATGCCCTCGAGGCAATAATAAAGTTGTTATTTATATTTCCTTATATCATGATAAATGTTTATTATTCATGCTAGAACTGTATTAACCGAAAACTTAGTACATGTGTGAATACGTTAGACAAACATAGTGTCCCTAGTATACCTCTACTTGACTAGCTCATTAATCAAAGATGGTTAAGTTTCCTGACCATAGACATGTATTGTCATTTGATGAACGGGATATCACATCATTAGAGAATGATGTGATGGACAAGACCCATCCGTTAGCTTAGCATTATGATCATTTAGTTTTATTGCTATTGCTTTCTTCATGACTTATACATATTCCTCTGACTATGAGATTATGCAACTCCCGAATACTGGAGGAAAACCTTGTGTGCTATATATCAAACGTCACAACGTAACTGGGTGATTATAAAGATGCTCTACAGGTGTCTCCGAAGGTGTTTGTTAAGTTGGCATAGATCGAGATTAGGATTTGTCACTCTGAGTATCGGAGAGGTATCTCTGGGGTGCCCTCTCGGTAATGCACATCACAATAAGCCTTGCAAGCAATGTGACTAATGAGTTAGTTGCAGGATGATGCATTACGGAACGAGTAAAGATACTTGCCAGTAACGAGATTGAACTATGTATGAGGATACCGATGATCGAATCTTGGGCAAGTAACATACCGATGACAAAGGGAATGACGTATGTTGTTATGCGGTTTGACCGATAAAGATCTTTGTAGAATATGTAGGAACCAATATGAGCATCCAGGTTCCGCTATTGGCTATTGACCGGAGATGTGTCTCGGTCATGTCTACATAGTTCTCGAACTCGTAAGGTCCGCACACTTAATGTTCGATGACGATTTGTATTATGAGTTATGTGTTTTGGTGACCTAAGTTTGTTCGGAGTCCCGGATAAGATCATGGACATGACGAGGAGTCTCAAAATGGTCGATAGGTAAAGATTCATATATTGGAAGGTAGTATTCGGACATCGGAATGGTTCCAAATGATTCGGGTATTTTTTCGGAGTACTGAGGGGTTACCGGAACCCCCGGGGAAGTGTTGGGCCAACATGGGCCTAAGGGAGAGAGAGGGAAGCCCGCGGGGGGTGGCCGCGAGCCCCCCTCCTAGGGAGTCCGAATAGGACAAGGAGGAGGGGGCGGCCCCCCTTCCCTTTCCCTCTCCCTCTCCTTCCTATTCCCTTCGGTGGAGAAAGGAAAAGAGGGGGGGCGAATCCTACTTGGACTAGGAGTCCAAGTAGGACTCCCCCCCTTGGCGCGCCCCTCATGGCCGCCGGCCTCCTCCTCCCCCCTTTATGTATGGGGGCGGGGGGCACCCCAAAGACACACCAAGAATTCTCTTAGCTGTGTGCGGTGCCCCCCTCCACAGTTTACTCCTCCGGTCATAGCGTTGTAGTGCTTAGGCGAAGCCCTGCGCGGATCACATCACCATCACCATCACCGTCACCACGTCATCGTCCTGTCGGAACTCTCCCTCGACCCTCTACTTGATCAAGAGCTCGAGGGACGTCATCGTGCTGAACGTGTGCTGAACACGGAGGTGCCGTACGTTCGGTACTTGAATCGGTTGGATCGTGAAGACGTTGGACTACATCAACCGCGTTAACATAACGCTTCCGCTTTCGGTCTACGAGGGTACGTGGACACAGTCTCCCCCTCTCGTTGCTATGCATCTCCTAGATAGATCTTGCGTGATCGTATGATTTTTTTTTGAAATTGCATGCTATGTTTCCCAACAACAAGATGAAATGGCGATGACATGCTGGTATATTTGGTGGGGCGTATGAAGGTATGTAGGGGAGAACATGTTTCGAGCTAGGCGTGCTCGACACTGACTTTTGCCACCAATTTTTTGAGAGCTCACAAGAAGAATTACGAGGCCCAAAAGCATGGATGGGAAAAACCAAGAGAGGGGTATGTCAAGCTTAATATAGATGTTGCCTTCTCAATTAACCAGGGAACATGTGCTACGGGGGTATCAGAAATGGATGCAGTACCTTGAGGGCATGCAATTGTTGTGGACTGAATAATGTTACAGATGTGGTGGCGAACGAAGCAACATTGCTATACGGTAGTCTGACTCTGGTGAGAGAGGTGGGGTGGGGGTGCAACAACCTAATAGTTAATAATGATTCCATGCATGTTATGGAGGTTACGAAGGATGGTGGAAATTATATGAAAAATGAAAAATCTAACCCTTTTCTGAAACTTTAGCACGAAATGAACCAGATTCCAAGAAAAATCACAAAATGGCCCATTGCATGACGCCTTGGCCCGAGACGCCATGCTAGATGGCACCATAGCTACCCCTACCGAGGGCGTCCCGCTATCTAGCATCACGCCCCACCAAATGGGCCATTTTTGTGAATTTTTTTAATCGGGTTCATTTTATGCTAAATTTTTGAAAAAGGGCTAGATTTGTCCATTTTCATGGAAATTTTATTGGGCAATGGCTGTGAATTTTGAAGAATGCTCTTTCTTAACTAGAGGTTTTAATCATGTTATCTTTTAGTGTAGTTTCATGAGAGCAATAGTGTCTTGCTTGTAATACGAAGGGTTCTCAAAATATTGTGTGAATTTAGATCCCTTTTGATTTTATTGTTTGTTTACTTAATACTTTCACCAATCAATAAATTCATCATAATATTATCTAAAAAGATTTCCATCTTTAACTCTTCCTCCTCTATTCCTTGGTGACTAGGCAAACTCTCCCATCCAGGCTTCATCGGTGAGCCCGTGGATTCGCCTCCCCTCTTCTTGCCGTACTGGCGACCGGCGGCGGTGAGAGGAATCCCGGGGCCTTCACTTTGGTTAGTAGTTTAGTTTAGTGTTTTTAGTCATCTTGGGGCGACACTCGGGCGGATGGTAGCACTTCTTCTTTGAGTTTGTCTTCGTGGCTTTGATCTTCCTTGACTTTGTCCATCTCGACGAAGCTGACAGAGCTCTCATGTAGATTCCTGCCATCTCATTGGGGCAATGAGGTTAGGGTTTCTCGTTGTGTGGCGAGATTTGGTGTCCGGTGCTTCAGATCCATTCAAGGGTTCAACGACGTCCACCGCGGCTCTAGGGCTCTGGTCCCTAGGGGCACATGCACGAAGACCTTCTGGTTGTCATCAACAAGGTCAAGCCGGTTCCAACAGGGGAACGATGACAGAATCGTGTTAGCGGCTCGTTTTGGCTTCAATAGTGGTCCTTTGATGGTCTCAGAATCTCGATATAATTTTTGTTATGTTTGACATGCTTTGCACTTCCGGTGAATTTTGATAATACTCCTATAGATAGATAGATAAAGTCATCATGATGGCTTTCCCCAAAAGACAAAAAACAAAAGATTTGTTTTTGAGCGGTGCAAGAAAACAAAAGACGAAACGCAGAGGAAAACAAGAGAGAGAAAGGCCGGGCCTGTCCCATAGACGAGACATTGGGCCGTAAGCCCATGAAGAGCTGTGAAGCTCTAGGGTTTTCTCGCCTCCTCATAGACCTCCACCGCCTCCTCAGTTTTCCCCCTGTTGGAAGAGTTCGTGCCAAGGCCAGCCCTCACCCTCCCATCCCTCCTCTCCGGCCGCAACCCCCGCCGCCGCCGCCATGGTAAGCCTCGTCCCTCTCTTCTCAGGCACAATCTTCTGCCTGCTGTACGTGCCGTCGCTCTGACATCCTCGCTGTTGCATTCGTCGCAGGTGAAGTACTCGAGGGATCCGTCCAACCCGACCAAGTGTAAGATCTATCTTCCCTCTGTCCCCTCAATGAATTTTTTCTTGCTTTGCGCTTTGCCTTCTGCTTGTGGTGGGTTCTGATCCGATGTTTCGTGCTTTCGTGCGCAGCGGCCAAGGCCTGTGGCAAGGATCTCAGGGTCCACTTCAAGGTGCGTTCCGTGAACCTGCTCTACGCGAGATTTTTTGTCTGTGGAGTTGCGCTACTGGTTGATTGATCCCAGACTAGCGTTCTTGTCAATTTTCATGCGATCTTGTTGATTTAGGGTTAGGGAGTGTACAAATGGCCTCATGAATGATTGAACTGTGACAAACCTAAAGAGTAATGGTTCTGATCTGTTCTTTGCATGCACAGTTACCAGGTTACTTTAGGGATATCAATGCATTCTTTACCGGCGTTAGTCACAGTCGCCAATGGTTCTTAGGCAATCTGAACGTGACATCATCTTTAGCCATGTCTTGTTTTGAGGAAGTACATAGCTAATGTCCGCATTTAATCCAAAATCTGCCCAGTTCGCGTTGTATTTGCTAAAGAACGCTGAGAGTCACGCTTAAGTACGCTGCTGCTACTTTATCCTTCTCATTTCTGTACCTAATGTCTGCAATTTTGAAGTCCGTGTTTTGCACATTTAATTTTGGCAGATATCATTACAGTTTAATAGGAACATTGAATATTGTTGTGTTCATTGCTTGCGTCATAGTTATCACTTTGTGATGTTGCTGCAGGTTTCTCTGCTCAAACTCCTAAGTCTCAGTGATCTTTGCCCCCCCTCTAGAAGTCAGGATTAATTGTTTAGAAGATCCTGGCTCCGATGTATCCAAGTCGGGATTAATTGTTTAGATGATTCTTGGTCTGATATATCATTATAGTTTCGTTTACGTTGTTTGATAGCTTTCCATCGTCTTGTTTCTTATCTTTATATTGCATAATTTGAATATCATTAGTTATGAAGACGCCAACTTTTTGTCAGCCTGCTCTATTTTTTCTTTTCTGTTGACGTATGCATACCAAGCATTGCTCACTCTCTGAACTTGGTGAAAAATATCCCATGTAATGTAGTACCGTTGCTTCTTAAGGCTAATAATGTGTAAGGGAAGGGAATGGTCTGTTGGCCTGCAATCTTTTTCTGCCAGATTTTGCATCTGTAAAACTAAGTTCAGTTATTTTATCATAGGACCCTGGTGCCAGCACAGTTGTTCCTCGTTTTTGTGCTAGATTGATAATTTTGTAGTCCCATCATTGTCAAATGGTTATATCTTGTTTGTTTCGCTAACTTGCTAATACTGGATGCAGAACACACGCGAGACAGCGTTTGCTCTTCGCAGGATGCCTTTGGGCAAGGCTAAGAGGTACCTTGAGGATGTTCTCGCTCACAAGCAAGCGATTCCCTTCCGGAGATACTGCAGAGGTGTGGGTCGTACCGCGCAAGTAAAGAACCGCCAGCCAAATGGGCAGGGTCGCTGGCCTGCAAAGTCGGCCCAGTTCGTGTTGGATTTGCTGAAGAATGCTGAGAGTAACGCTGAGGTATGCTACTGCTGCTGCTATTTTATCCTCATTCTATTTTTGATATGCATCATATTCTGAGCATTTGTTTTGGTTAACTTATTATGTGTTGCGTACATAGGTTAAAGGCTTGGACGTCGACAACCTCTACATTTCACACATCCAGGTGAACCAAGCCCAAAAGCAGAGGCGCCGTACATACCGTGCTCATGGACGCATCAATCGTAAGTTCTAAAGGGTGTTATATTGAAATGTCTATTTGCTTTCATTGGACATGGTGCTAATATTTCTCTATGGCAGCTTACATGTCCAACCCCTGCCACATTGAGCTGATCTTGTCAGAGAAGGAAGAGCCTGTGAAGAAGGAGGTATGCTCGTTTTATGCATTTGTTTTAGTTACTGCCTATCTGGAACTTGTAAATTTGTCCAATATTTCTAACTTCAAGATTCTTAAGATTCACCTTCTAATCAGTCCTACATCAATCACATTGCCATGCTGTCTGTTCTTATGTGCTGTTTTGGTTAGCTGTGTCTCCTAAAGCATATATTGTCTCCTTTGGTAGGCTGACAACGTCGTCGCACCAAGGAAAGCTATCTAAGCTAACGGAGTGGCTGCATTCGTCCAAGAATCTTAGTTGTAGTTCTTCTCAAGTATCTTTGTTGGCAGTGTTTGTTGCCTCCTTGATGTTTTTGTTACCAACATGGAGTAAGGATTTGTTAAGGTTGATGCTATCCTTGTGATCGCGAGTGGTCTTTATATGCTAAAACAGTTTCAGATATTTGAGCATTAGCCCATCAGAACTTATTTCTCAGAGATGCTGGTCCTTTCGGGATGTTCACTTTGAGTATTATATCCACTTTTTAGTTGCTCTTAATTATCCACTTTTTAGTTGTTTTGATATATACACCGTCTGTTCTTAAATATAAGATGTTTTGGCAGTTCGATTTCAACTGCTAAAACATCTTATATTTAGGAACAGCGGTAGTACTTTCTATTGGTCATAAAATTCCTCTTACTGCTTTGCAATTTTTGGTTGAATGGTTTTCTGTTCCTGCCACTGACCAGAAGCTCATTAAAGTTGTTATGTGCCTTACATTTTCTTTAATTACTGCGAATCGCTACTTTTACCGATATTGCAGCCAGTCTACTGGCAGCCGTGGTGCGCACGGACCTTCACCGGTGTTCTGTGTACTGTGTGGCGGGGAAGGCAACCATCCAGGCACGGTCAAACCGTTAAAGCGCCTATATTCCGTGGCTGTATACGGTCAAATCAAATCATCTAAGTTTGTAGTGGGCGTCCAAAGTTGTACTAACAAATTGTCAGCAAAATGGCGGAGACAAGTTCGGGATGAACAGTAAAATCGAAAATATTCAAAAAAAAAACCTGTTTTTTTTACAACAGTTTTCGATGTTTGCAAAATTTCAGCGTGAAATGACATTCTTGGCAGTGGTGGCAAAAAAAAAACATCACTCCAAGATGCCTTTGAAAATAACTTTTTTGGAGCATGATTTTGTTTATTTTGCCATGGTTCTATGAAATATTATTTCACGATGAAAATTTGCAATCACTGACAAGATTTGTTTTGTCATAAATATTTTTTTGATTTTTTTTCATTTTACGGAAAACCCAAGCTCATATGATCTTGGGCTAAGAAACTCCATGTCCGCTTAAGGGCATATCCAACACAAACCCTTAAACCTTCCATACCTGTTCAAGCGGTCCGGATCCACGAGCCATCCAATAATGTTGTCCAAATGCCAACCACGTAGGATTGTGACACCTCTGCCACATAAAAATGAGGCAGAACCCGCACATTCGGGGATGACTGCATTGTTTCTGGCAAAATCCTCCTTTCTTTTTCTTCTTTATCATCTTGTCGCTCTCCGAATAATAAATAAAGATGGCCGCATGCATCGATTGATGCAGAGACCGGGGGTTTTAACCTCCTTTTCAAAAAAAATCCTGCCACTCTCCAGCCAGTTCCCGTTCATTTTTGTCGTCGCCCGCCACATGGACTCGTACAAAAAGCTACCGAAGAAGGCGGTGGTGGAAGATCCAGCGATCGTGGCTGCCCGAAAGATCAATTGGGCGACATGACAAAACCGCCCCTCAAAGCGAAGGCAAAGACCGCGCCACTCAAGTAGTAGAAGGTCGGTCGGAGTGGTGGTAGTCGTGGCGGCGGACGTGCGGGGGCGGGTAGGGTGCAGGGCAAGGCTTGGGACGTTGGGTGCCATCGCAATCACCGTCCATGTAGACGCCATCCTGGATGGTACAATTCAAGGCTCCATACTTGTACGCTGCCCAATAACTCGGTAGGCAGTCCCCAACAGTCGTTCCTGGGCACGTGCCTTACTGCGTCGAAGTCAACATGGTGCCGCTCATTTTCTCCGAGTCTGCATAGCCGCAACATGTCCGGACGCGGACGTCTGGTGTGGAGCAGCTCGGTGCCTGCATCTGTTCACCGGTATGTCTCAACCAGGCGAGTCGACGTACGACGAGCATGCAGATGTTTGAGCTGATCCATGACAGAGGCGCAGATTGCTACAAGGACGGGTATGTGGATGACTCAGAGTCCATGCAGCCAAGCACGTACACCCAGTCCGACACGTAGGGGCACGTACACCCTAGAGCTGAATTCGTATACTGGCCAACAGGAGCACGAGGAGCACAAGGAGCACGACGACGACGACCTTAATTCCGATGAATTTCTTGCTGATTCAAATAAGAGTAGAGAAGAAAGCTTCAACATGAAGGAGGACAAGTTGCTGTGTGATACATGGTTGGTCACTAGCATCGATCAGATCTATGGCACGAAGAAAAATGGCGTAACATTTTGGGCCAACATTCATATTTGGTTCCATAAGTACAAGCATTTAGAGACCTACGCTGACAAATTCATCCGTAACCGTGGGGTAAATTAAGTCTCTCAATCATCGACGGTACATCGTCCAAGAGGCCGTGTCTACGATGGAGAAGAAGCTCAAGATTTAAGAGAAGAAGGTCAAGCTCAAAGAGAAGAAGGTTAAGATCGCAACCTCTTCGGAGGATTTAAAGATGGAGGAGTTGGATAATGATGCAAAGATGATCGTGCAAGCCACCTGTTTTAGAATGTTGAAGCACTTGAAGAATCAGCTGGAGACTGTGAAGCGGACGAGAAGGAGGCGAAGACAGAATGAGCGTGGAGGCTTTGATATCAGTCTTACAGGGCAAAAGATCCCGTAGATAAAGACCGTGTTCGATTTAGAGCCGGAGATGCCTTAACATAAAAATCCACCGCAATCCACTCTACTAGCATGATTTAATCAAGCACAGTACATACATTTTTCTTACATTCGCCTATCAGTAAACACGTACTACGTAGTATGTAAATCCGACGTTGTAAAATACACCAAACATGCAGCGAACTCCTATAACATCAATCTCAACTCGGGTAAAAACCAGCCAGGCAGCCACTGCCACGTAGAAACAAGGACAAGGACACGACGTGTAATTCGATGGATCATTCCAGCAGCCGCTGATGCGGCGCCAGCTCCGTCAGCGGATGCACCTGCCGGGCCTGGTCCACTGGAAGCCTCCCACGCGCCGGTCCTCGGGCGGCGCCGCCGTGTAGTTCCTCCAGTCCCTGAGCACGTTCCTGAGGTCGTGCACCTTGTTGGCGAGGCCGGTGCAGCAGTTGGCGTGCAGCGTGCACACCCTGCCCATGTCGCCGCTCAGCTGGCAGAAGCCGCCGCAGTGCGCCGTGTCCAGGAACTGCATCCGCACGCCGGAGCGCCGGCTCAGCTCCCTCTGCGCCCGCCCCAGGATCTCCTGCTCGTTGGTCCCCGCCGGGAACCTGCGCCGCGCGCGCCGCCACCGCCGGTAGAACTCCACCGTCCGGTTCGCCGACCTCACGTACAGGAACCCGCCGTTGGGCCGGTTCCCCATGCTCTCCGGGTCCCCGTTGAAGAAGTCGCTCGCGATGGCCACGTCCGACGTGATGGCGATGTGCCGCAGCGGGTTCCGGAACCACATGATGTCGATGTCCTGAACGAATGAAACACCAAACACCTAAATGGTAAGTATAGATTGCACCGGCGGTCCGTAGACATGCACCGGCGGTGGCGCGCGCACGTACCGTGAAGAGGAAGTTGAAGCCGAGCTCGAGGATGGTCTGCTGGAACCGGTTCCTGCCCCACATCATGTCCAGGTAGTCCTTGGTCATGAAGTGCTTCTCGCCGCTGTAGTCCACGGCGCCCGGGGAGCGACGGAGGAGGTAACAGTGCCGGTGCACCAACCGGCACCGCCGGAGCGCGCCGGGGTCGACGGCCACGATGAGGACGTGGTCCAGCAGGTGCGCCGTGCCCTCGCCCACCCGGAAGCTCTCCAGGAAGAGGTCCAGGAGGGACCCCGGCGCGGCGTACGCCTGGTTGATGGACGTCATGATCACCGTGCCGTCCTCCATGGATGCGTTCTTCAGCACCTCTGCCAGCTCTGTCAATGCTTTCGTCTGCATAGGGAAATAATTGAGATGCCGCAAATGAGATGATAGTAAATGATTTTGACTTGAATAATCCAGAAACAGATGGTCTAGTCATCATTGGAATTTTAGCTTAGAAGTTCACGTAAAATCTCTTATCTGGTGATTGAAATCATTTTATCACAAGCCTTCTTGGACATTAGGCGCATATTCGTTGCCTCGCAGGTCAGGTTCAGCTTTAGGGCTTTTGGGATCCGAATATTACAAGCCCTATCTGAAGGCAGTCTTGGAAAATTAGCATCACCATGCAGTTGTTTACTTTTAGCAAAACTGTTTTAGAAATAACATTTTAAGCTCCATTAAGGCCAAATAGGTATATGAGGCACTACATTGGACATGGATTCACAGAGTGCAGATATAGCTGGGAATCTAGGAGAAAATCAAGGGAGTCAATAGATGTGCTTCTACACTCCTACAGCAATGGACATAGCCAAATTTGATCATGTAACTTAGCAGGCGAAAAAGGAACTGCATTTTCAGCTCTGGTTAATAAGGCAGAAATCATCACTGTAGTTTTCTCTTCTGTTCAATTTTGTTCACACTTTTGTTTCCAAAAAAAGGACACTCTCCAGTCTTCATTCATACCACATAGTTACTCAATTAGCATTAATGCGCATGATCAAATTTTATTTCTACCTTATTGACGCATCACCGAAAATAAACAACTTGTGCCGTGCCAAAAGGACAGTACAACATGATTACACTACATGTTTCCTACGGTCAAAATTAGATCACAAGTTTGCACTTCTTTTCTTGCAAGATCAAACTCTCAGTATTTTAGAAAAACGAAGGTAAACAATGAGGGTGGAAAAATGGAAGCAAACGTATTCGACAAGAACAACAAGAATAAGAAGTAGAGGATCACTGACCTTGGGGTTGGGGGTCGGCTGAGTACCATTGCCCCATAAGGCCAGGGCGGAGGGCCGCCAGTTCACATCCAGAGCAGCATTGAGGAAGACCAACGCAGCTGTCAACGCCGCGCCAAGGAGGAAGGTGGTGACTGGGAGGAGCTTCTTCATGTCCCCTCTCATCTTGTAGGTCATGTTCTTGCTGCTCCTAATTTGATATTGGGACGCATCATCATCAGAGAAGAACGCCATGTTTGCATGGCAGGTGTATGGTTCTAAAACTAGTAGCACCACACTATATATAGTGCACTTGGTGGCACATTTAATCTTTCTTCGGTTGTTCTGCTCTGTGTTTGTGGAGGTTTATGGAACGTTAGGCTGTAGATTAAGGTGTCTGAGTTGGAATAATAGTGCCGAAGATTTGCTCTAATGCCTACTTTTTCCAACGATGCAGATTAAGGGCTGTGGGAATTTGTGAACCTGAAGCCTGAGGGAATTGAAACTGGAAGTGAAGGAACGGAAAAGAATATGCTAACCAAACCCAAACATACAAGCAAATTGTTCTGTGCTATGCCAAAGGATCAATCAAAGTATGGCAACTTTGATTCACTCACTTTACAAAATATCACACCTATCAAAGTACACTTCTGTTAAGTTTACTCGGTTCAATCGTAAAGAGACATGATTGGGAAAATTCAATCCAGTGTGAGGATGCCATGTGGCAACGTGTCTAGTTACAAAGTTCCAAAAAGTTTAAATGTACCTTTTGCAAAGTTTACTATTCCGCGTGGAAGATATTTTCCACGCAACATATATTTATAACACAGAAACTTACTCCAAAAACACATGCAGTTTGGCCACTATTTTTTAACATATATTTATAAAGTCCAATAAACATTGCATGCATATGCTGGGAAAATACTTTTGAAGAAAAAAATACGTATACATACATACATATATATATATATATATACCTATATATATATATCCAATTATCCGATCCAAATATTTTTAAAAGTATTGTTGGACAAAATTTAGGATGTCTGACTGTTCTTTTAGTGCAGCTGTTGAATGATAGGAGTCGGTACAAATCTTCAGGATGGTATTGATTTTTTTCATCAAATTAGTAGGAGATGCTGGGTATTTGAATGTCAATCTTGCTTGCCATACAAATTAAGAGCTGATCAAGCACCTCGATCTACTGCTTTCGTTAAACCCTACCGGACTCGCGGTAATTAATCTCTATACGCCTGAATGCAGGTAAACTAACTCGAGGGGGGAAACCGGCAATTACCAGGCGGATTGCCACGGCGAGGTGGCGCCGACGCCGCTACCCAGCAGTGAACGGCGCGTCGCCGGAGAACTCGAACGGTGACGGCGCCAGGACCACTGGTTGGTAAGTAGGAAAACAGTCGCGCCGTCTTCTTCGTCTCTGCGCGCAGTTGAGCTCTCGTGTGCCGGTGTCGCCGCCTCAAACCTCGTGATGCGTGGACGTGGACGTATGGACTGGTCAATGGATAGACGGGCCGTTCGCGAAGGATCTGGGCCGAGACTTAACGGCACATCCGGGCTTTCGCCGTCTCAGGTCTTCGCAGAACCAGCACCCAGTAAAAAATTCCCTTAAAAAAACCTAGTAAAAAAATGATACTAGCACTTACGTTACGATCTTCCTCATTCCAGTTCTGTTCACTTTTTAAACTGATTTTGTTCTTTTCTTTTTGAAGCTCGCTATAAATGTTCCACCCAGGGATCTTATCAGAAACAGCCTGCAAAATGCAGTCCGGGGGTTCGGCTAACCAAACCTTACATAAATTATTTACCACATTATGTCTAGCTAACAAATGAGCCGCATTATTAGCAGAACGTCTAACCAAGTGACTTTCCACCTCTCCCTCAATGACAGGAGTTGCTTAACCTCTTCTACGACCGATCCCAACAAGGATAGATCCTTCTCCTTGTTGTTTAGCTTGCAAACAATCTCGCGGAAGTCCATCTCCACATGCAGGCTTCCCACGTTCAGCTCCTGAGCTAGTTGTGCTGCCCTTTTGCAAGCATGTAACTCCACCATCGCCGCTTCCTTGCACTGAGGGTAGACCTGGCACGCCCCGTCCGTGAACGCGCCCTCCTGGCTCCTGAGGACCACGCCTATGCCTCCCAGCTCCCCGCCCTTGGACGTTGCTCCGTCAACGTTTGCCTTCACCCACCCTTTCTCAGGTGGTTGCCATTTTTCCTTTGGAGCAGGGTTGTCTTGCTTGCACTTTCGTCCATGGATGGACTGCCACTCCTAAATTAACTGGAAAACTCTTCTCGCAATTGCTGCAGCATCTTCGATCCGTTGTCCTTCTCTTGCATTGTTCCGGGATAGCCATAGTGCATACACACCTTGGACCAGGACAACTTTCTCATCATCGGATGCTGCCGCAAACCACTCCATGAGCCACCTAGACAATGCACTCTGGGGGCGTGCAGACTCCGGTGGGATCGCCACCGGTACCCCCAACTCCGACTGCATGGTCTTCCAGAATTTTGCTGAGTGAAAGCAACCCCAAAATCTATGATAGTTGGTTTCTTCTCTCCCACATGCAACGCAAACAACTCCCTCCTTGATCTTCCTTCTCTGTAGCTCGGTGCCCACGGCCAGCCCATTCCGAATAAGACGCCACATGTGTATTTTAACCTTGCCCGGCGCTACGGTATCCCATAGGCTCAGCCAAGATTTGTGCTCCGCCACCGGAGATGAGGTTTCCGGCCTACACGCTTTTAGGCATTTCTGTGCCATTCTCAGGTGGTAAGCTGACCGCACCGTGAACACCCCGTTTTGGGTGAAGTTTCAGGCCAAGTAGTCATCCATGGCTAGCCCCCCAATCGGGATCTGCAGGATCTCCTCCACCTCGTCCGGGGCAAACATGGCCTGCACCTTGCTTTGATCCCAAGCATTGCCTTGATCATTGAGAGATCACAAACCCTCATTATCCCATGTATATAGTTATGGCCCAGTGGCCTTAAGCATCCCTTCCTCGGTATCCAATTGTCATGATGTATTTTAATTCTTGTTCCATCCCCAATCCTCCAAATGAGCCCATCTAACAGGAGGTTCCTCCCATGGATAATGCTTCTGAAAGTGAAGGAGCCGCCGTCCGGGCAAGTTGCATTTAGGATTGAACCATCCCCAAAATATCTAGCTTTCAAGACTCGTGCACACAACGAGTTTGGTACCTGAAGTATTCTCCAGGCTTTCTTGAAAGCTTCGGGATCACGAAAACCAAGTCCGCCCTCATGCTTTCTAACACACATTTTATCCCAAGCGATCTAATGTACCTTTTTTTGACCATTAGCTTCACCCCACCAGAAGTTCGAAGAGATAGATGATAGATTCCCGCACATTTTCTTCGTGAGTTGAAAGCAGCTCATGGTAAAAGTTGGTGTTGATTGGAGGCCCGACTAGACAAGCACCTCTCTCGCCTTCTTGGATAGCCCTTGTCCCTTCCATCCGCCTACTTTTCCTCTAGCACTCTCCTTTACATATTTGAACGTTCCTTCCTTCGATTTCCCAATGACTGTGGGGAGCCCTAGATATCTCTCACTTAGGGCCTCCTCAGAAATGCCAATAATCTGCTGCACCTCCTGTTTCAAACCATCCGGGCAACCTTTCCCAAAGAAAATAACAGATTTTTGTAAGTTAACTTTCTGTCCAGACGCCACTTCATACTCCTGCAAAATGATACGAAGAGCCTCAAAGTTATCACGGGATCCCTCCAAGAACACCACACTATCATCTGCGAAGAGGAGGTGAGTAACAGTCGGCCCATTGCATCCAAAAGACACCCCTTTTATTTCCATCTTACTCTGTGCATTCTTTAGCAAGGCTGAGAAACCTTCAACACGAAAAAGGAAGAGATAGGGGGATAGGGGGTCTCCCTGTCGAAGTCCACGAGACGGGCAAAACCCGTGAGATAGCCCGCCATTCAACTTGACCGCAAAGGTAGCTGATTTTACACACCTCATAATCATCTCCGTCCAGTGACTGGAGAAGCCAAACTTGAGTAACATTTGTTCAAGGAAATCCCACTCCACTCTGTCATACGCCTTCATCATATCCAGCTTTACTGCGCACAAAGGTTTCCTTCGTTTTCGCTTTCTAATCGCATGCACACACTCATATGCCACCAAAACATTGTCCGTTAGTAACCTTCCCGGGACGAAATCACTTTGTTCCTCAGAGATCATGAGAGGTAGAACCCCCTTCAGCCGGTTAGCCAGTGCTTTGGCGGCGATCTTGTATAAAACATTGCAGAGACTAATCGGGCCAAACTGCGAAAGCAGCTCCGGTGAGCTTACTTTCGGGATCAGCACTAGAGTTGTATCATTAAATCCATTTGGGGCTGCACCACCAGCAAGGAACTCGCGAACAGCGTTGCACACGTCATTTTTTACTAATGCCCAGTGCTTCTGAAAGAACATGGCCGGCAGCCCGTCTGGCCCCGGCGCCTTCGTGGGGCCCATCTGGAAGAGCGTCGTCTCAATTTCATCATCCGTGAACGGTGCCCCCAATTTTGCATTCATCTCATCTGTGACGCACCCGCTAATATGTTGCAAAATTCTGTCACCATCACGAGAACCCTCCGAAGTGAACATCTTGGCATAGAATTTAGCATCCATCCTCCTCATACCTTCATCGTCCGTGCACTTTGATCCATCATCTCTCCTCAAGGCCTTGATAGTGTTTTTCCTTTTATGGTGTGAAGCACGGTTCTGGAAGTACTTCGTGTTTTGGTCCCCCTTTGTCAACCAATCAATCCGAGATCTTTGCTTGTAATACACTTCTTCTCTTTCATATAATTCATGTAGTTGATCCTCTATGTCTTTTATTTCCTGTCTGTATCCCGTCCGGGCGGCCCGCTCTTTAGCATCCACTAACTGAACCTTGAGGTGAGTGATTTGTTTTTTTGATTGAGCCAAAGACTTGGCAGCTCCACACGTGCATGGCCCTAGACGTGAGATGGAGGCGGCTGCATGCCGCACCGAGTGCACCAGCCTCCTGATTGGCTGCATGGGCATCAGCCCATGCACTTACCACCATGGCCTCATACCCCTCATGTCACGCCCAAGCAGCTTCATATATAAAAGGCCGCTGGCCTCCCGAGTGCGCTACGGCCAGTGCCGCCTGCACTTTGATAACTAACGCCTGATGATCCGACTCCTCTGTCATAACATGAGCCACTTCGACCGCCGGGAATAACTGCGCGAACTCCGCATTGCACGTGGCTCGATCTAGTCTGACTTGAATGTTCTCGCTGCCATCTCGCTTGTTATCCCATGTGAATTGGTACCCCGAGAACCCAAGGTCTGCCAGTCCGCAGTCGGACAAGCAGAGCAAAATGCGCCATTTGGTTCAAACTTCTCGGATTTCCCCCAATCTGCTCTTTTTGAAGAAGGGCTTCGTTAAAGTCCCCCGCACAAAGCCACGGGAGATTATCTTGTGATCGGAGATAGCGAAGCACTTCCCACGTTTTCTGTCTCTTATCTACACTCGGCTCCCCATAGATTCCAGTGAATCTAAATGTAACATTGTCCACCACAATCTGAGCATCAATATAATACTGGCACCAAGGCCTCACTGTCACCTCCACATGATCTCTCCACCACAGAGCAAGACCCCCGCTCTTCCCCTTACAGTTCACAGCTACACCATGCTTGAAGCCTAGGCTCCATTTCAGTCTTTCCATTGAGCTTGAAGATTTTTTTGTTTCGGATAAGAAAACCACTACTGGGTTGTATGACCTAACCAGGTCCCGAAGTTCGCCTACTGTCGGGTCCAACCCCAATCCCCGACAGTTCCAGGCTAAAATGTTCATTGCTCCCGGCGACCCTGCCTCCTAGCAGGGTCCGCCGCTGCATCATTGTTCTCTTCAATCCGCTCAAACACCGAGGACGTTTTCTGCCTCGTGTCTCTTACAAAGGTGTCATTGCCCACTTGTCTGTCCAGTTCACCATTTGCTACCCAAAACTGCCTCGGCCTCCTCTTCCTATCCATTTGGCCTTCATGTCTAGGGCTGCTAGGAGGCCTCGCCTCCCCATTGTGCGCTGGTCTAGGCTTTCTAACATACTATCCTTGTTTCCGTTCTCTCCCTCTGAAAGAGGTCGATGTACCAGCCTCACCATGATCCCACAGCCCGTACTGCTTGTACCTATACCTTAGTTCAGTCTGCCTTTCTTGCTGTCTCTGTCTCAGTTCGGACCGAAGATCTCTCTCTCTCTTCTGCTCAAGGTCCTCCTGCAGGTCCCTTTCCCTTACTGTATCCTTCCTGTGCCGTTGCTCATTGGGACTAGCGCCATGCACATAACTCCCCATTGCCTCCCCGCCAGTGCGGGAGGCTGCTGGAGTGGCAAAGTCATTTTGTTCACTTTACTAAAAGAGGCGCTCGACCGGGCTAGGTGTAGGAGGTCTATAAAGATATATAGATTTGTGAGGAGTTAGCTTAGGGTGCGTGGAGTTGGACGCGTGTGTCCCCCCGTCCCTGTATGTTCGCATCGGGACGGGATTCTTGTACATAACACTCTTTCTTCTATAAAACTATGGTACGTCATTGGCGTACTCTCAAAAAAACTTTACTAAAAGAAGGCCAATGTTTGTAATGTCTATTTTCTCTTTCTATTGCACCATCTGTTTCTTCCAAACTAGGGCTTGTTGGAAAAGTAAATATAACTGGCAAACATGCCCATACGTTGCGACGGGTGAAAAGAACACGTCTTAATAACTCAAGATTCCTTCCTAGTCCGACTCATACTTCCACGGCCTAAGACATGGTCCGACTCCTATTTCCATGGCCTACGAAGAAATATGGTTGACCAGGTTCAAACTACATGGTTCAGACCCGTGCTTCTTTACGGGAGAAACATTTCAGACTGCATGTATAATGTAGTTCCTGAAGTTTCCTCTTGGGGAGGTACGTCTTCATTGAAGAGGTGTGGCAGCATGATGCTTAACAAGCGCTACAATGGTTGATCTTATTCTCCTCGTCATCGCACAATGAAAGGTGCCACGATTTCAGTATGCGGTGCCCTTGGAGGCGGCAACCGTAACCTTCACAAATAAGGTTGGGGCTATCTCCACAACTTAATTCAAGGCTCCCGACAACACCACGAAGCCTCAGCACGATGGATTTGACCTTCGAGATGACCTCTTCCGTTTAGGATGCCTAAAGGGGGGGGGGGTAAAAAGATCCACAAAAGAAAGTAGGGCGAATCAATTTATCTTTGGTCAAATTTTAGATCTAGGTCTTCTCTCCCAAATCCTAGAATATCAACAAATTTAAGTGGCTAGGAGAGAGATCAAACAAGATAAAGTTTTGGGCAACAATGAAGGAGAGAGAACAAAGTGGTATGTCAACTTGGGGAAGAAGACCTTCTATTTATAGTCCTCGCACAAATCCAACCGTAACACAATTTTTGCACTAAGCGATACTACTGCTCTAGAGAGCAGTACTACCATTGTCCCATTCAGACTGCACAACGAAGGCCCAAGCGGTACCACTGCATAGGACCCGGTAGTACCACCCTATTACTACCATAGGAAAATCAGAGGGGAATGAACCATGTGTGGTAGTTCATCCGCCACTTTGTCCAATAGTTTCGGTCCAACAGGGGAGCAACACTGCCAATCATGGGGACGGTACTACCACGAGGACACATGATCCGGTAGGTTGGTTGTTCCTAGCGGGCATGGCAAGATTTCGTTGTAACACAAACGGATCAAAATTGCATCTAGCAAGCCAACCAAACATGCCTAAGTTCTTGAACACATGGAGTCACGTTCTTACCTTTCTCTTTCCTTCTCCACAAGAAAACATCCCAAGCTTTTCTCTTCCTTCCGTCGGCGCTGCCTCTCATCCGCCCCATCTTCGATGGCCTTTGGACCATGGAGGTGCAGAGGATGTCGGCCCTCCACCGGCGGAAGATACCCCGTTCTCGTTCTTGTTAAATTCGGCGTCTTGGTTGGGGCTGCATGTGGGCGACGATGTCCCTCAGTAGGAATAATGTCTCACACCTTTTATCCCCGTCCCGATGATGCGTCTAGCGTCGTCGGAGGGCGTGTGAACGTGTGTCTCCGTCGTATCTCGCGGGATTTGGTCGATACTGGTCTTCGATGGATCTATTTGGATCTGGTCTTTATTTTTCTTGGTTTTGGTGTTTACAGGTTTGATGCTTCCGATCTAAGACTTTCTTCATCGACGATGGTTGCTGCTCTGGTGCGCTGGTCCTACGGGGTCTTAGCACGATGACTTTCAAACTGTCTACTACAATAAGGTGTGTCCGGCTCTAGCGAGGGATATGTGACGATGGCGGCACCTTTCAGTATAGTGTATGCTTGTAATCATCGCTAGGTGATCCATAGACCTGGTTGTAATTTTTATTGCCCCTGATGTCCTTTGTACTACCATGATTGAAAATGAATAGACTGAAAGTTTCTCATGTAATTTTTTTTAAAAACATGCCTTAGTTCCGTAAGAAAGAAGATATATTTGTCTCACATGTCGGAGGCAACACGGGGTACACACGGCACGTCACAACATAGTGCTGAAAGTTGTCGAAAGCTATCAAATTCGACGGACGACAGGGACATCGAGCAGAACGTGAGGACGAAGGAGCCTATTCCCTACGGACCTGCTACTTGCATATGTCATATAAGTACATATTTTGTACTCCATTTACTCAGACGATCACATTCGAGCGGTTAAAGCCATGAAAGTCAACTGATAAAATAACCGCGCGTATCCCGTAGCCAACACGCCGCGTCGTTGCCCAGTTTATGAATGATTGATCAAATGAACAATATGCAGCCGAGAATCCATCACAATACTAGTAGCTGGATGCATTGCTTCATGTCCGTACGGCACCATCCGCCGTCAAACAAGTCCAATTCATTTCCAATTCTGTCCAAGTTATAGCTTCTCCGTCCCTCGCTCACTTTCCACTACAGCTCGATCGCCAGCCCCTTGCAGGGCTTCGGCGTTCGCAATGGCCTCCCCAGCAGCAGCGTGCAGCCTCCCGACCCCCACAGCGCCTTCCCTCGACGCCAAACCCGTGGACGAGGCCGGCCTCCGCCGCCTGAGACGCCGCCGGCGCCGCCGCTGCATCTGCATCTGCGCCCTGGTCACCCTCGGCGTGCTCCTGCTCCTGGGCGTCACCCTCCTCGTCCTCTTCCTCACCGTGTTCCGCGTGCGCGACCCCACCACGCGCCTGCTCTCCACCCGCCTCGTCGGCCTCGCGCCCAGCCTCACCCAGCCAAACTTCACGCTGCTGCTCACCGTGGCCGTGCACAACCCCAACCCGGCCTCCTTCGCCTACGCCTCCGGCACCACCGGCCTCTGGTACCGGGGCGCCCACGTCGGCGACGCCCAGGTCGACCCCGGACGCATCCCTAGCAAGGGGGACGGGGTCGTGCAGCTGGAGATGACGGTGCTCACCGCCGGCTTCACCAAGGACATGGCGCAGCTGATCAGGGACATCGAGGCCGGGTCGCTGCCGCTGGACGCCAACGCCAGGATCCCGGGGAGGGTGGCCGTCTTGGGCGTGTTCAAGCTCAACGTCGTGGCCTACTCTGACTGCCACATCGTCGTCGGCTTCCCGGACATGGAGATCCGAGGCCAGGACTGCCGCGACCACGCTAAGCTCTGATCGGCTTGGTTGTCGTTCGTTTTATGGCATTGCCAGGGAGAGCGTGATCAATGGTTCTCGAGTTTCTTATATGGTGCATCAGCATGATGATACTTGATCCTTTGCTGTTATGTCTTGTCTCTTCGTGTAGAGAAGAAACAGGTTTTATTATAGAACATATGTATGTGGCAACCGTGTGGCAGATTGCAAAACTGCCACACGATCTCATAAAACGATCCCTTCGTCAAACCCACCCACCCAGGCACCCACGATCCCCACCTACCTATCGCGTTGCTACAACCAAAAAGGGCTGCCCATCCCTATGCGACAGCAGACGGCGCGGACGACGGAGCGCGGGACTCGACGTAGACTAAGCGAAGACGGCAAAGAGCTTGGCGATGAAGATCAGAGTCCTGTTGTCTTCCCAGCGGTGCCCATTGCTGCAAGAACACGATGCATTTGAAGATAACGTCAGCGGGATGTGAG
Organism: Triticum urartu; assembly: GCF_003073215.2. Lineage (NCBI taxonomy): Eukaryota > Viridiplantae > Streptophyta > Magnoliopsida > Poales > Poaceae > Triticum > Triticum urartu. Next base: position 249,073,635 of record NC_053028.1, on the reverse strand, counting down.
GGAAACACACCCTCAATAGTAAACTTGTTACGAATATGCCAGATAGCCCATAACATGGCCGCCGCACACGTCCACATGACCCGACGAGCCGGGCCATGAACCAATGACAAAGAAGACACTAGCGCAGCTCGGGAGCGGGGATCCCAATCCACCCCCGCGGCCTCACGGACCGCGCTCCAAGCAAAGCGCCAAAGAGCACCGGAAGAAAGCGTGGTCAGCATCTTCCGGAACCCCACACAAAGCACAAGGGCCGGAGGCGGGGCCGTTGCGCTTAGCAAGGTTGGTAGAGGTAGGAAGGCGATCTTGGCAGAGTTGCCAGAGGAAGGCCTTGATCTTGAGAGGGATTTTAGCCTTCCAAAGCCCCATGGCAGCCGAAGGGACCTGGCCGCGGGTAAGTTCTCTGTATAAAGAATTGACAGAGAATTTGCCCGAGCCCGAAAGTCTCCAAGAGACCGTGTCCGCGGAGTCCGACAGGCGTACATCCGCGATCAAATCCCGAAGGTGGTCCCACTCCGCCATTTCCGTCCCCGATAATTCTCTTCTAAAGTTGATGTAGGGTGGGGAGGAGCTAAGAGCCGAAGCAACCAATTGGTTGGGCTCGACTGCTATGGAGTAGAGTTGGCGAAACTCCGACCATAGGGGTTGTTGGCCAATCCAAAGGTCGAGCCAAAACCGCGTGGACCGCCTGTTGTAACCCCAAACTTCGCGCCCCTGGCGAAGAAGGGCTTGAGGTCTTGAATGGAGTTCCAGAAGGGGGACCCACGAGAGGCCGCCTCGAAGAAATTCCCATTCGGGAAGTATTTCGCACGGAGGAGGTCGATCCGTTCTCACCCTGAGACATCTTCCAGATCCATTTGCACATGCGTGCAATGTTCATCAGCTTGGAGTTGATGATCCCAAGGCCCCCCTGGGCTTTAGGTCTGCAAACGGCCTGCCATTTGACCATATGTCAGCCGAGCCTGCGTGCTCATTTCGATAGGCCGGCCGCGCCTTGTAACGTACTTTATTCCTTCTCCGGTTGCTGTTTCCAAGACCTGCTCGTCTTTTGTCTGGTGTCGTGTGTTGGTAATGTGGTTGTGATACGCTGCCTATGTTGTGGGCTTTATTAATCTAAAGCCGGACGTCCCTGACGTCTATGTTCTAAAAAAAAACCCTATCGCGTTGCTACCCTGCGCAGAATCTCGTGGTCGCCGCCCACGCCGCCGCCCACGCCAGTCCGTGCCCCCAAGCTCGACATGCTTGCCAGCCCTTCCTGGGTCGAGGTTGTCCCTGCTGATCCACTCCAACGAGCGCTGCCACCGCCGTCAGCGCGAGTCCCGGCCACCGCGCTCACGTGCTTCCCCATCTCAGCGAACTTCCTTCTCAGGCGGTCGTGATGGGAAGGCAGAGGAGGGCCATGGTGGGGCGGGCAGCGGTGCTCTCCCTTGAAGCAGGGCTAGAAGCGAGGCGACGAGTGCGCGTCTCACGGTCGGGAAGGCGGGCGGGCGACGACTGCTGGCACGGGTGCTGCTGCTGCGGCCACGCGCGACAAGCGGTGACAGATAGCCTAACGACCTGCTGTAGCGGGTGCGGGGCTCACAACCGGGAAGACGATGGGCAGCGGCGTCCGGTGCTCACCCAGTAGCTAGAGAGGCCAACGACGGCGGCCGACGTTGTTGCTGCTGGTGCTACGACGTCCACACGTGACGAGCTGTTGTGGCTATGGACCAAGATCCATTCAGCAAGCAGCAGTTTCTCATACTTGTTGTTTGATTGATCCATTCAACTGCAAGGTGCACGTCTCTGTGTCGCGGACATGGACCAAGATCAGCAGTTGTTTGGTCCATTCAGCACCGGCTCATGCGACTACTTCTAATGATGATGATGCTTTTTACAAGTGCCAGTAGTAGCTTGAAGGAAAGAGCCTCATGTTGATGAAAATAGAATGATGCTAGCATCAATTTTGAAGAAGCAGCAGCAGATCTAGCATCAATTTTGTTCTCTCTTGAGGTGAATAGAGTACTTAGCTTCTCTTTGGTTGAAATTTTGCTCATAAATAGAGGGTTATATGTTGATGATAAATCATGGTTGTTGAAAATAGTCTCGCAAGAGGTGAAAAACCAAATCCATTGTATATTTTATCTGTTCTTTCCTAAACCAAACATACACTTAGATACAAACATCGCGATAACTTTGACCCAGGGAAAAAATGTTGGAAAATATACCCCGGTAATTGATGTGTAAATATCATGATAATATACGCACAAAAGAGCTGATAACTCACATACAAATATCACGGTAATTTTGGACCCTAGGAAAATGTTCTTGAAAACATACCCTGATAAATTACGTGAAATAATATGGTAATATATGAAAAACATACCCGATAAATTACATACAAACAACACAGTAACTTTTACCAAAGAAAGAAAAACGTTGTTGAAAAACATACCCGATAACTTATATGAAAATACCATGGTAATATATGAACCACCTATCCGATAACCTACTTACAAACACCACAGTAACTTTAACCAAGGAGGGGAAATTATTGAAAAACATCATTGATAACTTAAGTGAAAATAGCACGGTAATATATGAACCACATGCCCGATAAGTTACTTACAAACATCACGGTAACTTTGACCAAAGGGGGGTGGGATTGTTAAAAACATCCCCCGATAACTTATGTGAAAATAGCACGGTAATTAAAGAACCGTGTACCTGATAACTTACGTACAAATACTGCGGTAACTTTGACCAAGGAGAGAAAAAGTTGTTGGAAACATAACCCCCTCCCCCTGATAACTTATGTAATAATAGCACGGTAATGCACGAATTACATACCTGATAACTTAAGTACAAACACCATTGTAACTTTTGACCAAGGGGGAAAAATTGCTGAAAAATATAACCCCGTTAACTTATGTACAAATACCACGGTGAATAACATACTACAGGGGTGGTAACTTATGTAGCCGAGGCATGTTAACTTTTGACCCAGAAAAAGAAGTCGTTGGAATATACGTACCAACTTGGGATATAGTTCCGAAGATCTCGTGGCGACGAGTCTTTTATGTGAAAACGATTTTGCATCAGATCGATGGTTTGAGCTACAAAACATTTTGAATTTTGAGAATAAGAAGAATCTAAGATGACATCGACTTTTTATGCTCTAGTGCATACATACATATGCATGTAGAGAAGGTGTGAGAACAATGTTTATGCCTCCGGTAATTTATGTGAAAATACCACGGTAAGTTGCATACTACATGTGTGATAACTTATGTAGCCGAGGCATGGTAACTTTTGATCTGGAAAAAAATTCGTCGGAACATACCAACATGGGATCTAGTTTTGAAGATCTCGTCGTGATGAGTCTTTTATGTCAAAACGGTTTTGCATCCGACTGACGGTTTGAGCTACAAAACATTTTGAATTTTTGGAATAAGGAGAATTTGGGATAAGATCAACTTTTTTGTCTTCTGGTGCATGCATGTAATCAAAGTAATGAATGCCCGTGCAAGAAAGGTGATTCATTCTAATGCAATTATGCATGTAATTAAAGAGGAAAAAGAAGTTGTGTGGTAGTTTTAGCTATGTGGCACACGTGTGCCAAATATCACAGTCCTTACATACTACACTGGCACTACTGGTGTCTTTGTTGTAAAAGTTAGCTGTCTAAGAGCATCTCCAATAGCCGCCCAATACGCGGCACGCTAAAAATCAATTTGCAGCGCGCCGATTATCTGCTTTGGCGCGGCGAGGAGCGCTCGCTCCAGCGGCCGCGATAAATTTAGCGCGCGCATAGCTCTAGCAGGCGCGCGCTCTCGCACAAACAACATATACGCTCCAAACACAAGTAGAAGATCAAACACAAACAAAATAAATCAACAATAAATAGTTCAATTTCGTTTTTACAACTCAAACAAATAGTTTATCTTTCAATACAACAAATAGTTCAACAATACAACATCAAACACACAAATCATGATGCTCTTTGTCGGCCATTCCAAGCCCACCACTTCTCAATGAGATCCTTCTGAAGATCATCATGTGCTTCAGGATGTCGAATGGCATGATAGAAGGCAACAAAACGGGTCACCCTTTCAGCCCTCCGCCGCACTCGCACGGGATGTCCCAACAACTCATAGTGAGAGTAGTCTACATCTTGACCACGCTCATTCTTGATGATCATGTTGTGCATGATCACACAAGCGTGATGTACCAAAGCATCTTTTGATCCCAAAATCTAGCCGGTCCTCTCACAATAGCAAATTGGGCTTGCAAAATCCTAAAAGCTCTTTCCACATCTTTTCTAGCCGCCGCCTGAGCATTGTGGAATTTTTCTTACCTTCCGGTTTTTTCAACGGCTTCACAAATGTTTGCCACTTTGGGTAGATGTCATCCGCAAGATAGTAGCCATAGTTGTATGTACGACCATTTTCTACAAACTGCACCGGTGGCAGTTCATCATTTGCAATCTTATTCATCAGTGTTGACCGGTTGACAACATTGATGTCATTCAAAGATCCAGGCATTCGAAAAAAAGCATGCCAAATCCAAGTCTCTGGATCGGCCACCGCTTCAAGGATTATAATGGAACCCTTTTTTGGCCATGGAATTGCCCATGCCATGCCTTAGGACAATTCTTCCAACACCAATGCATGCAATCTATTGAGCTAAACATACCTGGTGTGACGTCATCGATTTAATCGTACACTAATCATACACGCAAATGTGTACGATCAAGATCAAAGACTCACGGGAAGATATCAAATACAACTCTAGACACAAATTAAAATAATACAAGCTTTATATTACAAGCCAGGGGCCTCGAGGGCTCGAATACACAAGAGTCAGTGGAAGCAACAATATATGAGTACAGACATAAGTTAAATAGGTCTGCCTTAAGAAGGCTAGCACAAAAGCAACAACGATCGAAAAGGCAAAGCCTCTTGCCTAGGAGCCTCCTAACTACTCCAGGTCGTCAGTGGTCGTCACGTAGTAGTAGGCACCCTCGGGGTAGTAGTAGTCATCAGTGGTGTCGTCTGGCTCCTGGGATCCGTCATCTGGTCGCAACAATCGGGTATGGGGGAAAAGAGGTAGCAAATCAACAATGAGTACTCATCCAAAGTACTCGCAAGACTTACATCAGATCTAGACTAAGTATGCATCTGTATCAAAGGAATGGGTTGTATCTGTGGACTAAACTGCAGAATGCCAGAAGAGAAGGGAGAAAGCCTAGCCTATCGAAGACTAGCATCTTCAAGCGTCTTGCAGCATCAGAAGAGATAAGAGTGGCATATTATAATATTGGTAAGTATGTTGTACCTCGCCCAGAGATCACTTCCTCGACTCCCTGCGAGAAAACAATTCCAGAGCCATACTATCCAGTTATCACCTCAAGTATCCAGTTCTAGTTGTATCGGTCGGGATACAACTCCAAGTGTCCGTTACCGTAGGACAGGCTATCAATAGATGTTTTCTTCCCTGCAGGGGTGCACCAACTTAGCCACCACGCTCGATTAACTCCGGCCGGACACACTTTCCTAGGTCATGCCCGACCTCGGCCAAATGATACGCCGCAACCCGAGCTAGGCTTATAGAGAGGTCAGCATGCCGGACTAAACCTATGCCCCCAGGGGTCTTGGGCCATCGCCCCGGCAACTCCTGCACGTTGCGTGGGCGGCCGGTGAGCAGACCTAGCTACCTCCTTAAAAAGGCAGGTGCTTACGCAGTCCAACCCTGCGCGCGCCGCTCAGTCGCATGACGTCTATTAAGCTTCGGCTGATGCATATGACGCAGAACACCCATACTATGCCCACGTGATAGTTAGTGCTATCAGGCCAGAGGCCCCTCGGATCAAATATCCAAACCGTTAGTGTGTTGTGTTGGGGAACGCAGTAATTTCAAAAAAAATTCCTACGCACACACAAGATCATGGTGATGCATAGCAACGAGAGGGAAGAGTGTTGTCCACGTACCCTCGTAGACCGTAAGCGGAAGCATTATGACAATGCGGTTGATGTAGTCGTACGTCTTCACGATCGACCGATCCTAGCACCGAAGGTACGACACCTCCGTGATCTGCACACGTTCGGCTCGGTGACGTCCCACGAACTCAAGATCCAGCAGAGTGTCGAGGGAGAGCTTCGTCAGCACGGCGGTGTGATGACGGTGATGATGATGCTACCGGAACAGGGCTTTGCCTAAGCACTGCTACGATAAGACCGAGGTGGATTATGGTGGAGGGGGGCACCGCACACGGCTAAGAGATCAATGATCAACTTGTGTGTCTATGGGGTGCCCCTCCCCCGTATATAAAGGAGTGGAGGAGGGGGAGGGCCGACCCTCTACTATGGCACTCCCTAGGGAGTCCTACTCCCACCGGGAGTAGGATTCCCCCTTTTCCAAGTAGGAGTAGGAGAGAAGGAAGGGAAGGAGAGAAGAGAAGGAAGGAGGGGACGCCGCCCCCCCCCTAGTCCAATTCGGACTAGGCCTTGGGGGGGGGGGTGCACGGCCTGCCCTAGGCAGCCCCTCTCTCTTTCCCCTAAAGCCCAATAAGGCCCATATACTCCCCGGGGGGTTCCGATAACCTCCCGATACTCCGGAAAATGCCCAAACTCATTCGAAACCATCCTGATGTCCAAACACAGGCTTCCAATATATCGATCTTTACGTCTCGACCATTTCGAGACTCCTCGTCAGGTCCGTGATCAAATCCAAGACTCCGAACTACCTTCGGTTCATCAAAACACATAAACTCATAATACCGATCGTCACCAAATGTTAAGCATGCGGACCCTACGGGTTCGAGAACTATGTAGACATGACCGAGACGCACGTCTCTGGTCAATAACCAATAGTGGAACCTGGATGTTCATATTTGTAACGCCCACGATGCGGCTATATCTCCCACGTGTCGAAGCACGACTTAGAGGCATAACCGCATTGTAAGCAATGTCGCAAGTGAGGTAATCTTCACACAACCCATGTAATACATAAGGGAAAGAGATACATAGTTGGCTTACAATCGCCACTTCACACAATACATGAATAAAGCATTACATCATCCAGATACACGCAAGGTCTGACTATGGAACCAAAATAAAAGAAGACTACCCCAAATGCTACACAGATCCCCGATCGTCCCAACTGGGCTCCACTACTGATCAACTAAAACGAAACAACACGACGAACAAGATCTTCATCGAGCTTCTCCTGAGCTCGGTTGCGTCACCTGCAAGCTATCATCGGCACCTGCAAGCTGGTTTTGGAAGTATCTGTGAGTCATGGGGACTCAGCAATCTCACACCCTCGCGATCAAGACTATTTAAGCTTATGGGTAGGGTAAAAGGTATGAGGTGGAGCTGCAGCAAGCGACTAGCATGTTTGGTGGCTAACATACGCAAAAGAGAGCGAGAAGAGAAGGCAAAGGCACGGTCGAGAAACTATGATCAAGAAGTGATCCTAGAACAACCTACGTCAAGCATAACTCCAACACCGTGTTCACTTCCCGGACCCCGCCGAGAAGAGACCATCATGGCTACACACGCGGCTGATGCATTTTAAATAAGTTACGTGTCAAGTTCTCTACAACCGGGCATTAACAAATTCCCATCTGCCCATAACCGCGGGCACGGCTTTCGAAAGTTCAAATCCCTGCAGGGGTGTCCCAACTTAGCCCATCACAAGCTCTCACGGTCAACGAAGGATATTCCTTCTCCCAAGACAATCCGATCAGACTCGGAATCCCGGTTACAAGACATCTCGACAATGGTAAAACAAGACCAGCAAAGCCGCCCGAATGTGCCGACAAATCCCGATAGGAGCTGCACATATCTCGTTCTCAGGGCACACTCAGATGAGACATCCTACGAGTAAAACCAAACCTCAAGTTGCCTCGAGGTGGCCCCGCAGTCTACTCGGTTCGGACCAACACTCAGAGGAGCACTGGCCGGGGGGGGGGTTAAAATAAGATGACCCTCGGGAGCGCGACTCCCAAGGGAAAAGTAGGTGGTGGTGAGGCAAATGGTAAAACCAAGGTTGGGCCTTGCTGGAGGAGTTTTATTCAAGGCGAACTGTCAAGGGGTTCCCATTATAACCCAACCGTGTAAGGAACGCAAAATCAAGGAACATAACACTGGTATGACGGAAACTAGGGCGGCAAGAGTGGAACAAAACACCAGGCATAAGACCAAGCCTTCCACCCTTTACCAAGTATATAGATGCATTAATTTAAATAAGATATATTGTGATATCCCAACAAAAATCCATGTTCCAACATGGAACAAACTCCAATCTTCACCTGCAACTAACAACGCTATAAGAGGGACTGAGCAAAGCGGTAACATAGCCAAACAACGGTTTGCTAGGACAAGGTGGGTTAGAGGCTTGGCTTAACAATATGGGAGGCATGATAAAGCATGTGGTAGGTATCATAGCATAGGCATAGCAAAAGAGCGAGCATCTAGCAAGCAAAGATAGAAGTGATTTCGAGGGTATGGTCATCTTGCCTGCAAAGTTCTCCAAGAAGATGAAAGCTTGATCCTCGAAAACGAACTCAACGGGTTCCTCGATCACGTACTCGTCTCCCGGCTCTACCCAAGCAAGAACAACAAGCAAAAGGGAGATACAATCAACCACGTGCAATGCACAGACAACATGATGCAAAACATGTCATGATATGCGAGATGCGGTATGCGATGCATATGCATGATTCGGAAAGGAATGACTGAACCTGGCCTCAACTTGGAATTCCAAGAGTGCCACTGGAAAGACTAGTTGATTTTGGTCGAAATCGATATAAAGATCACCGGAATCGGATGCATGGTTTGGAAATGGCAAGCAAAACAAATATGGCACTGGTCCGCGATTAACATCATGAGACCATCTAAATGCATCAAGAACAACATGCTACAGCACTCTAACACAACAACAAAATACATGGAAGGGATCCACTCAAGATGCTTGACAAAAGATGAACACTGAGCAAAAGTGCAAAAGATATCATGTTACAGACTTAGTGAAATTAGCAACATGTCAGGAATTTAACACCAGGAAGCAAAATTTAGAGCACGATAACTACATGCTACATGAACATATCATGGCAAAGCAAGGCATGGCATGAAGATACTCAAAGCATACAACAAAATTCCCTTACTGACCATAAGCCAAAAGGTATCATAAAATACAATTGCAACCACGTGAACATAGTAATTAACGTTAACAGATTCAGACTTAGCAGAAAAACTGGAACATGGCAAAACAGATATCACAAAGGCATGTTTACGAGCTCGATGCACTCACCACAAGGCATTGCATGACAAACTAAGCATACACCCAACAAGTAGACATGGCATAGAAGCTAGACATGGCAAGAACAACAACATAGCATGCACAGATCAACTACAACAAGCTCGGCAAAATTGCTAAACATGTTAACAATCTGCCAGGAACATTTTATAGCAAAAAATAGAGCTCGATTGGCTCAATCTAGGGTTCTCCATAAATGCAAACAAAGACATGGATGGATAGATCACCATAATATCTACAAAACATCCTTACTGATCATGCTCAAAAGAGGAACCGATCACTCGGTAGCAACATGAACATATGGCATAAAAATATAGGCAGGGCGATGACTTAGAATATTTCCGAGTCCCTGAAATCAGCAACATTAAGTGAGCTACTTCGCATGCTTGTGCTAGTCACCACAGAGATCACAAAAATACATGGCATACACCCCTGTAAAGATGGCATGGCATACTTCAAAACTCATGTAGGGCTCAAGTTCATAGGAGGCACACATTAATCATGGCAAAAAATGACAAATGAGCAAATGCTGATATGGATCTGAAACTAACATCACATAGCCCTCTTCCAACAGCATTTAGGGCACCAAGATGAGCTCAAATGAACATGATGCAATGAGATGAAATGAAGTACTTGTCGAGACGAACATTTCGATATGCTACACGCACGGAACGGAGCCACGGTTGATGAGATATGATACGACGAAATATGCTAAAATTACTGGAGCAGAGGAGGAAAAGTCAACCCGAGATTAGGGTTTACTGTAGCGGTTCCAGATCTGGATCCTGATCTGTGCGGATGCCGGTTCACCGGAGAAGGGACTCGAGGTCGCCGAAGATGGGTCGCCGGCTGGAGACGAGGAAGAGGCGGGGCGGCAAGGTGGTGGTGCGGCCGTGGCGAGGTCGGGCGGTGCCGGAGTAGGCGGAGGCGGCGGCGAGCGGAGTTCGGCGTGGGGGCGGGCTCCTGTAGGTGGCCACCAGCAAAGGCGACGAGGCGGTGAGCCAGCGAGTAGGCGCCGGCGCGGCGGGCGATGAGTAAGGCGGCGGCGGGCGCTAAGGGAGACACGGGCAGCGGGGCAGGCGCGTCTCGGGCGGCGGCGGCTCGGGCCCGGGCGGGCCGGATTTGGGCGGCGCGGGCCCGCGCGGCGGAGGGAGGCGGCGGTGCCAAGTGGCACTGCGGGATTGGCTGACGGCGGTGGCGGGGCTGACATGGCAAGCCCTCATTGGGCGGAGTGAGGTGGAAGGCGCGGTGGACACGTCCGGCGGCGGGACGGACATGTCTGGCTGCGGGAGGAGGACGAAGTTAGGGTTTGCACCGCGAATTTTCGGGGAGAGCCACATATTTATAGGTAGAGGGAGCTAGGAGAGTCCAAATGAGGCGCGGTTTGCGGCCACGTGATCGTGATCGAATGGCCTAGGTGATGGAGGAGATTTAGGTGGGTTTTGGGCCACTTTGGAGGGGTGTTGGGCTGCAACACACACGAGGCCTTTTCGGTTCCTCGGTTAACCGTTGGAGTATCAAACGAAGTCCAAATGACACGAAACTTGACAGGCGGTCTACCGGTAGTAAACCAAGGCCGCTTGGCAAGTCTCGGTCCAATCCGAGAACGTTTAACACCCGCACACGAAAAAAGGTAGAAAGGGACACCGGGTGACATAGGAGCGCCGGATTGAGAAACGGACAACGGGGAAAATGCTCGGATGCATGAGACGAACATGTATGCAAATGCGATGCACCTGATGACATGATATGAAATGCATGACACACAAGCAAATGACGAGGCAACAACAACGAATAACTGGAAGACACCTGGCACATCGGTCTTGGGACGTCACAATATTGGCTCCCACATATTCTACGAAGATCTTTATCGGTCAAACCGCATAACGATATACGTTGTTCCCTTTGTCATCGGTATGTTACTTGCCCAAGATTCGATCGTCGGTATCTCAATACCTAGTTCAATCTCATTATCAGCAAGTCTCTTTACTCGTTTTGTAATGCATCATCCCGCAACTAAACCATTAGTCACATCGCTTGCAAGGCTTATAGTGACGAGCATTACCGAGAGGGCCCAGAGATACCTCTTCGACAATCGGAGTGACAAATCCTAATCTCGATCTATGCCAACTCAACAAACACCATCGGAGACACCTGTAGAGCACCTTTATAATCACCCAATTACGTTGTGACATTTGGTAGCACACAAAGTGTTCCTCCGGTATCCGTGAGTTGCATGATCTCATAATCATAGGAGCATGTATAAGTTATGGATAAAGCAATAGCAACAAACTAAACGATCATCGCGCTAAGCTAACGGATGGGTCAATTCAATCACATCTTTGTCCAATGACGTGATCCCGTTAATCAAATGACAACTCATGTCTATGGCCAGGAAACATTACCATCATTGATTCAACAAGCTAGTCAAGTAGAGGCATACTAGTGACACTCTGTTTGTCTATGTATTCACACATGTACTAAGTTTTCGGTTAATACAATTCTAGCATGAATAATAAACATTTATCATGATATAAGGAAATATAAATAACAACTTTATTATTGCCTCTAGGGCATATTTCCTTCAGTCTCCCACTTGCACTAGAGTTAGTAATCTAGTTCACATCGTCATGTGATTTAACACCAATAGTTCACATCTTTATGTGATTAGTTCACATCTCCATGTGACTAATACCCAAAGGGTTTATTAGAGTCAACAATCTAGTTCACATCGCTATGTGATTAACACCCAAAGAGTGATCATGTTTTGCTTGTGAGAGAAATTTAGTCAACGGGTCTGCCATATTCAGAGCCATATGTATTTTGCAGATTTTTCTATGTTTACAATGCTCTGCACGGAGCTACTCTAGCTAATTGCTCACACTTTCAATATGTATCTAGATCGAGACTTAGAGTCATCTAGATCAGTGTCAAAAGCTTGCATCGACGTAACTCTTTACGATGAACTATTTTATCACCTCCATAATTGAGAAATATTTCCTTAGTCATCTAAGGATAATTTTGACCATTGTCCAGTAATCTACTCCTAGATCACTATTGTACTCCCTTGCTAAAATCATGCTAAGGTATACAATAGGTCTGGTACACATCATAACATACTTTATAGAACCTATGACTGAGGCATAGGGAATGACTTTTTATTCTCTTTCTATTTTTTGTCATGGTCGGGTTTTGAGTCTTTACTCAACTTCACACCTTGCAATACAGGCAAGAACTCCTTCTTTGACTGTTCCATTTTAAACTACTTCAAAATCTTTTCAAGGTATGTACTCATTGAAAAATCTTACCAAGTGTCTTGATCTATCTCTATAGATCTTGATGCCCAATATGTAAGTAGCTTCATCGAGGTCTTTCTTTGAAAAACTCTTTTCAAACAATCCTTTATTCTTTCTAGAAAATTCTAAATTATTTCCTATCAACAATATGTTATTCACATATACTTATCAAAAAGGCTGTAGTGCTCCCACTCACTTTCTTGTAAATACAGGCTTCACCGCAAGTCCGTATAAAACCATATGCTTTGATCACTTTATCAAAGCATATATTCCAACTCCGAGATGGTTGCACCAGTCCATGGATGGATCACTGGAGCTTGCATAGTTTGTTAGCACCTTTAGGATTGACAAAACCTTCTTGTTGCATCATATACAACTCTTCTTTAATAAATCCATTAAGGAATGTAGTTTTGGTACCCATTTGCCAGATTTCATGATATGCGGCAATTGCTAACATGACCCAGACAGACATTTAAGCATTGACACGAGTGAGAAAATCTCATTGTAGTCAACACCTTGAACTTGTTGAAAACCTTTTGCGACAATTCGAGCTTTGTAGATAGTAACACTACTATCAGCGTCCGTCTTCCTCTTGAAGATCCATTTATTCTCTATGGCTTGCCGATCATTGGGCAAGTCAACCAAAGTCCATACTTTGTTCTCATACATGGATCCCATCTCAGATTTCATGGCATCAAGCCATTTTGTGGAATCTGGGCTCATCATCGCTTCCTCATAGTTCATAGGTTTGTCATGGTCAAGTAACATGACCTCTAGTTGATCTACGAGGTTCAGTAGTAACTTGATCTGAAGTTTCATGATAATCATTAGCTTCCTCACTAATTGGTCTAGGAATCACTAGAACTGATTTCTGTGATGAACTACTTTCCAATTCGGGAGAAGGTACAATTACCTCATTAAGTTCTACTTTCCTCCCACTCACTTCTTTCGAGAGAAACTCCTTCTCTTAGAAAGGATCCATTCAACAAAATATCTTGCCTTTGGATCTGTGATAGAAGGTGTACCCAACAGTTTCTCTTTGGGTACCCTATGAAGATGCACTTCTCCGATTTGGGTTTGAGGTTATCAGGCTGAAACTTTTTCACATAAGCACAACCCCAAACTTTAAGAAACGTCAGCTTAGGTTTGTAGAGAAACTATAGTACATACAGTGTCGTCTCAACGGATTAGACGGTGCCCTATTTAATGAGAATGTAGCTGTCTCTAATGCATAACCCCAAAACGATAGTGGTAAATTGGTAAGAGACATCATAGATTGCACTATATCCAATAAAGTACGGTTATGACATTCGGACACACCATTGTGCTGTGGTGTTCCAGGTGGCATGAATTTGTGAAACTATTCCACATTGTTTTAGTTGAAGACCAAACTCGTAACTCAAATATTTGTCTCCGTGATCAGATCGTAGAAACTTTGTTTTCTTGTTACGATGATTTTCCACTTCACTCTGAACTTTTCAAATGTTTCAGACTTATGTTTCATCAAGTAGATATACCCGTATCTGCTCAAATCATCTATGAAGGTCAGAAAATAACGATACCCGCCGTGAGCCTCAACAATCATCGGATTGCATACATCAGTATGTATTATTTCCAATAAGTCAGTTGCTCGCTCCATTGTTCCAAAGAACAGAGTCTTAGTCATCTTGCCCATGAGGAATGGTTTGCAAGCATCAAGTGATTCATAATCAAGTGATTCCAAAAGCCCATCAGCATGGAGTTTCTTCATGCGCTTTACACCAATATGACCTAAACGGTAGTGCCACATATAAGTTGCACTATCATTATTAACTTTGCATCTTTTGGCTTCAATATTATGAATATGTGTATTACTATGATCGAGATTCAATAAACCATTTATATTGAGTGTATGACCATAGAAGGTTTTATTCATGTAAATAGAACAACAATTATTCTTTGACTTAAATGAATAACTGTATTGCAATAAACATGATCCAATCATATTCATGCTCAACGCAAACACCAAATAAAATTTATTTTAGGTTCAACACTAATCTCGAAGGTAAAGGGAGCGTGCGATGGTGATCTTATCAACCTTTGAATCACTTCCAACTCATATCATCACCTCGCCCTTAACTAGTCTATGTTTATTTTGCAATTCCCGTTTCGAGTTACTACTCTTAGCAACTGAACTAGTATGAAAAACTAAGGGGTTGCTATAAACACTAGTAAAGTACACATCAATAACATGTACATCAAATATAATTTTGTTCACTTTGCCATCCCTCTTATCCGCCAAGTATCTAGGGCAGTTCCACTTCCAGTGACCATTTCCTTTGCAGTAGAAGCACTCAGTTCCAGGCTTGGGTCTAGCTTTGGGCTTCTTCATGGGAGCAGCAACTTGCTTGCTATTCTTCTTTGAAGTTCCTCTTTCTTTCCCTTTGCCCTTTTCTTGAAACTAGTGGTCTTGTCAACCATCAACATTTGATGGTTTTCTTGATTTCTACCTTCGTCGATTTTAGCATCACGAAGAGCTCAAGAATCGTTTTCGTCATCCCTTGCATATTATAGTTCATCACGAAGTTCTAGTAACTTGGTGATAGTGACTAGAGAACTCTGTCAATCACTATTTTATCTAGAAGATTAACTCCCAATTGATTCAAGTGATTGTAGTACTCAGACAATCTGAGTACATGCTCACTGGTTGAGCTATTATCCTCCATCTTGTAAGCAAAGTACTTGTCAGAGGTCTCATACCTCTCGACTCGGGCATGAGTCTGAAATACCAATTTCAGCTCTTAGAACATCTTATATGCTCCGTGTCGTTCAAAACATTTTTGAAGTCCCGGTTCTAAGCCATAAAGCATGGCACACTAAAATATCAAGTAGTTATCATACCAAGCTTGCGAAACGTTCATAACGTCTGCATCTGCTCCTGCAATAGGTCCGTCACCTAGCGGTGCATCAAGGACATAATTCTTCTGTGCAGCAATGAGGATAATACTCAGATCATGGACCCAGTCCGCATCATTGCTACTATCATCTTTCAACATAGTTTTTCTCAAGGAACATATCAAAAATAAACGGGAGCTACATCGCGAGCTATTGATCTACAACATAGTTATGCAAATACTACCAGGACTAAGTTCATGATAAATTAAAGTTCAATTAATCAAATTACTTAAGAACTCCCACTTAGACAGCCATCTCTCTAATCATCTAAGTGATCACGTGATCCATATCAACTAAACCATGTTCGATCATCACGTGAGATGGAGTAGTTTTCAATGGTGAACATCACTATGTTGATCATATCTACTATATGATTCACGCTCGACCTTTCGGTCTCAATGTGTTCTGAGGCCATATCTGCATATGCTAGGCTCGTCAAGTTTAAACCGAGTATTGCGCGTGTGCAAAACTGGCTTGCACCAGTTGTATGTGAACGTAGAGCTTATCACACCCGATCATCACATGGTGTCTCGGTACGACGAACTGTAGCAACAATGCATACTCAGGGAGAACACTTGTACCTTGAAATTTAGTGAGAGATCATATTATAATGCTACCGTCGAACTAAGCAAAATAAGATGCATAAAGGATAAACATCACATGCAATCAATATAAGTGATATGATATGGCCATCATCATCTTGTGCCTTTGATCTCCATCTCCAAAGCACCGTCATGATCACCATCGTCACCGGCTTGACACCTTGATCTCCGTCGAAGCATCGTTGTCATTTCGCCAACTATTGCTTCTATGACTATCGCTACCGCTTAGTGATAAAGTAAAGCAATTGCATGGCGATTGCATTTCATACAATAAAGCGACAACCATATGGCTCCTGCCAGTTGCTGATAATTGTGTTACAAAACATGATCATCTCATACAATAAAAATTTAGCATCATGTCTTGACCATATCACATCACAACATGCCCTACAAAATCAAGTTAGACGTCCTCTACTTTGTTGTTGCAAGTTTTACGTGGCTGCTACGGGCTGAGCAAGAACCGTTCTTACCTATGCATCAAAAACCACAACGCGGTATAGTGATTGCTTTTTGATCTTCAAAAAGAACCCTGTTCATTGAATCCGATTCAACTAAAGTTGGAGAAACTGACACCCACCAGCCACCTGTGTGCAAAGCACGTTGGTAGAATCAGTCTCGCGTAAGCGTACACGTAATGTCGGTCTGGGCCGCTTCATCCAACAATACTGTCAAATCAAGAATCAACTAGTGACGACAAGCAATATGTATATACCCACGCCCACAACTCCTTTGTGTCCTACTCGTGCATATAACATCTACGCATAAACCTGGCTCGGATGACACTGTTGGGGAATGCAGTAATTTCAAAAAAAAAAATCTATGCACACGCAAGATCATGGTGATGCATAGCAACGAGAGGGAAGAGTGTTGTCCACGTACCTTCATAGACCGTAAGCGGAAGAGTTATGACAACGCGGTTGATGTAGTCGTACGTCTTCACGATCGACCGATCCTAGCACCGAAGGTACGGCATCTTCGTAATCTGCATACGTTCGGCTCGGTGACGTCACACGATCTCACGATCCAGCATAGTGTCGAGGGAGAGCTTTGCCAGCACGACGGTGTGATGATGGTGATGATGATGCTACCGGAACATGGCTTCTCCTAAGCACCACTACGATATGACCGAGGTGGATTATGGTGGAGGGGGGCACCGCACACGGCTAAGAGATCAATGATCAACTTGTGTGTCTATGGGGTGCCCCCCTTCCCCGTATATAAAGGAGTGGAGGAGGGGGAGGGCCGACCCTCTACTATGGCGCGCCCTAGGGATCCTACTCCCACCGGGAGTAGGATTCCCCCTTTTCCAAGTAGGAGTAGGAGAGAAGGAAGGGAAGGAGAGAAGAGAAGGAAGGAGGGGGCACCGCCCCTGGGGGAGTCCTGGACTAAGGGGTCCTCGGGCGTCCGGTCTATTGGACATTGGCCGGACTGATGGGCTGTGAAGATACAAAGACCAAAGAATCTACCCGTGTCCGGAGGGGACTCTCCTTGGCGTGGAAGTCAAGCTTGGCGTCCAAGTATGAAGATTCCTTTCTCTGTAACCGACCTTATGTAACCCTAGATCCCTCCGGTGCCTATATAAACCGAAGGGTCCGTAGACATATATCCTCATAATCATAGTCAGATAGGCTAGACTTTTAGGGTTTAGCCATTATGATCTCGTGGTAGATCAACTCTTGTAATACTCATGTTCATCAAGATCAATCAAGCAGGAAGTAGGGTATTACCTCCATAGAGAGGGCCTGAACCTGGGTAAACATTGTGTCCCCTGTCTCCTATTACCATCGACCTTAGACGCACAGTTCGGGACCCCCTACCCGAGATCCGCCGGTTTTGACACCGACATTGGTGCTTTCATTGAGAGTTCCACTATGCTGTCGTCAAAAGGTTCGATGGCTCCTTCGACCATCTACAACAATGCTGTCCAAGGGGAAGTCTTCCTCCCCGGATAGATCTTCGTATTCGGCGGCTTCACACTGCGGGCCAACTCGCTAGGCCATGTGGAGCAGATCGAAAGCTATGCCCCTGGCCATCAGGTCAGATTTGGAAGGTTGAATTACGTCGCAGATATCCGTGGAGACTTGATCTTCTATGGATTCGAGACCATGACAGCTGCTCCCTGCCACCACGATGAACACGACGTAAATCTGTCATCGGACCATACCCAGGAGATAGTACCTGTGAAGGAAATATGCCCTAGAGGCAATAATAAAGTTATTATTTATTTCCTTATATCATGATAAATGTTTATTATTCATGCTAGAATTGTATTAACCGGAAACTTAGTACATGTGTGAATACATAGACAAACAGAGTGTCACTAGTTTGCCTCTACTTGACTAGCTCGTTGAATCAATGATGGTTATGTTTCCTAACCATAGACATGTGTTGTCATTTGATTAACATGATCACATAATTAGAGAATGATGTGATTGACTTGACCCATCCATTATGTTAGCATGATGATTGTTTAGTTTGTTGCTATTGCTTTCTCCATAACTATACATGTTCCTATGACTATGAGATCATGCAACTCCCGAATACCGGAGGAACACTTTGTGTGCTACCAAACGTCACAACGTAACTGGGTGATTATAAATATGCTCTATAGGTGTCTCCGATGGTATTTGTTGAGTTGGCATGGATCAAGATTAGGATTCGTCACTTCGATTGTCGGAGAGGTATCTCTGGGCCCTCTCGGTAATGCACATCACTATAAGCCTTGCAAGCAATGTGACTAACGAGTTAGTTGCGGGATGATGCATTACAGAACGAGTAAAGAGACTTGTCGGTAACGAGATTGAACTAGGTATTGAAATACCGACGATCAAATCTCGGGCAAGTAACATACCGATGACAAAGGGAACAATGTATTACCGTTATGCGGTTTGACCGATAAAGATCTTCGTAGAATATGTAGGAACCAATATGAGCATCCAGGTTCCGCTATTGGTTATTGACCGGAGATGAGTCTCGGTCATGTCTACATAGTTCTCGAACCTGTAGGGTCCGCACGCTTAATGTTCGGTGACGATCGGTATTACGAGTTTATGTGTTTTGATGTACCTAAGGTAGTTTGGAGTCCCGGATTTGATCACGGACATGACAAGGAGTCTCAAAATGGTCAAGACATAAAGATCGATATATTAGAAGCCTATATTTGTGTTGGGGAACGTAGTAATTTCAAAATTTTCCTACGCACACGCAAGATCATGGTGATGCATAGCAACGAGAGGGGAGAGTGTAATCTACGTACCCTCGTAGACCGACAGCGGAAGCGTTATGACAACGCGGTTGATGTAGTCATACGTCTTCACGGCCCGATCGATCAAGCACCGAAACTACGACACCTCCGAGTTCTAGCACACGTTCAGCTCGATGACGATCCCCGGACTCCGATCCAGCAAAGTGTCGGGGAAGAGTTCCATCAGCACGACGGCGTGGTGATGATCTTGATGTTCTACTGTCGCAGGGCTTCGCCTAAGCACCACTACAATATTATCGAGGACTATGGTGGAGGGGGGCACCACAGACGGGTAAGAGAATGATCTTGAAGATCAACTTGTGTGTCTAGAGGTGCCCCCTGCCCCCGTATATAAAGGAGCAAGGGGGGGAGGCCGGCCGGCCCTTGGGCGCGCCAAGGAGGAGGAGTCCTCCTCCTAGTAGGAGTAGGACTCCCCTCTTTCCTACTCCTACTAGGAGGGGGAAAGGAAGGGGGAGAGGGAGAAGGAAAGGGGGGCGCCGCCCCCCCTCTCCTAGTCCAATTCGGACCAGAGGGGAAGGGGCGCGCGGCCCACCCTGGCCGCCCCTCTCTCTCTCTCCACTAGGGCCCATAAATCCCATTACTTCTCCCAGGGGGGGGGGGGTTCCGGTAACCCTCCGGCACTCCAGTTTTCTCCGAAATCACCCGGAACACTTCCGGTGTCCGAATATAGCCGTCCAATATATCAATCTTTATGTCTCGACCATTTCGAGACTCCTCGTCATGTCCGTGATCACATCTGGGACTCCAAACAAACTTTGGTACATTAAAATATATAAACTCATAATGAAACTGTCATCGTAACGTTAAGCGTGCGGACCCTACGGGTTTGAGAACAATGTAGACATGACCGAGACATGTCTCCGGTCAATAACCAATAGCGGAACCTGGATGCTCATATTGGCTCTCACATATTCTTCGAAGATCTTTATCGGTCAGACCGCATAACAACATACTTTGTTCCCTTGTCATCGGTATGTTACTTGCCCGAGATTCGATCGTCGGTATCTCAATACCTAGTTCAATCTCGTTACTGGCAAGTCTCTTTACTCGTTTCATAATACATCATCTCGCAACTAACTCATTAGTTGCAATGCTTGCAAGGCTTATGTGATGTGCATTACCGAGAGGGCCCAGAGATACCTCTCTGACAATCGCAGTGACAAATCCTAATCTCGAAATACGCCAACCCAACATGTACCTTTGGAGACACCTGTACAGCTCCTTTATAATCACCCATTTATGTTGTGACGTTTGGTAGCACACAAAGTGTTCCTCCGGCAAACGGGAGTTGCATAATCTCATAGTCATAGGAACATGTATAAGTCATGAAGAAAGCAATAGCAACATACTAAATGATCGGGTGCTAAGCTAATGGAATGGGTCATGTCAATCACATCATTCTCCTAATGATGTGATCCCGTTAATCAAATGACAACACATGTCTATGGTTAGGAAACATAACCATCTTTGATTAACGAGCTAGTCAAGTAGAGGCACACTAGTGACGTTTAGTTTGTCTATGTATTCACACAAGTATTATGTTTCTGGATAATACAATTCTAGCATGAATAATAAACATTTATCATGATATAAGGAAATAAATAATAACTTTATTATTGCCTCTAGGGCATATTTCCTTCAGTCTCCCATTGCACTAGAGTCAATAATCTAGATTTACACAGTAATGATTCTAACACCCATGGAGCTTTGGTGCTGATCATGTTTTGCTCGTGGAAGAGGCTTAGTCAACGGGTCTGCTACATTCAGATCCGTATGTATCTTGCAAATCTCTATGTCTCCCACCTGGACCAGATCCCGGATGGAATTGAAGCGTCTCTTGATGTGTTTGGTTCTCTTGTGAAATCTGGATTCCTTTGCCAAGGCAATTGCACCAGTATTGTCACAAAAGATTTTCATTGGACCCGATGCACTAGGTATAACACCTAGATCGGATATGAACTCCTTCATCCAGACTCCTTCGTTTGCTGCTTCCGAAGCAGCTATGTACTCCGCTTCACATGTAGATCCCGCCACAACGCTTTGTTTAGAACTGCACCAACTGACAGCTCCACCGTTTAATGTAAACATGTATCCAGTTTGCGATTTAGAATCGTCCAGATCAGTGTCAAAGCTTGCATCAACGTAACCATTTACGATGAGCTCTTTGTCACCTCCATATACGAGAAACATATCCTTAGTCCTTTTTAGGTATTTCAGGATGTTCTTGACCGCTGTCCAGTGATCCACTCCTGGATTACTTTGGTACCTCCCTGCTAGACTTATAGCAAGACATACATCAGGTCTGGTACACAACATTGCATACATGATAGAGCCTATGGCTGAAGCATAGGGAACATCTTTCATTTTCTCTCTATCTTCTGCAGTGGTCGGGCATTGAGTCTTACTCAATTTCACACCTTGTAACACAGGCAAGAATCCTTTCTTTGCTTGATCCATTTTGAACTTCTTCAAAATTTTGTCAAGGTATGTGCTTTGTGAAAGTCCAATTAAGCGTCTTGATCTATCTCTATAGATCTTAATGCCCAATATGTAAGCAGCTTCACCGAGGTCTTTCATTGAAAAACTCTTATTCAAGTATCCCTTTATGCTATCCAGAAATTCTATATCATTTCCGATTAGTAATATGTCATCTACATATAATATCAGAAATGCTACAAAGCTCCCACTCACTTTCTTGTAAATACAGGCTTCTCCAAAAGTCTGTACAAAACCAAATGCTTTGATCACATTATCAAAGCGTTTATTCCAACTCCGAGAGGCTTGCACCAGTCCATAAATGGATCGCTGGAGCTTGCACACTTTGTTAGCTCCCTTTGGATCGACAAAACCTTCCGGCTGCATCATATACAACTCTTCTTCCAGAAATCCATTCAGGAATGCAGTTTTGACATCCATCTGCCAAATTTCATAATCATCAAATGCGGCAACTGCTAACATGATTCAGACAGACTTAAGCATCGCTACGGGTGAGAAGGTCTCATCGTAGTCAACCCTTGAACTTGTCGAAAACCTTTTGTGACAATTCGAGCTTTGTAGACAGTAACATTACCGTCAGCGTCAGTCTTCTTCTTGAAGATCCATTTATTCTCAATTGCTTGCCGATCTTTGGGCAAGTCAACCAAAGTCCATACTTTGTTCTCATACATGGATCCCATCTCAGATTTCATGGCTTCAAGCCATTTTGCGGAATCTGTGCTCACCATCGCTTCTTCATAGTTCGTAGGTTCATCATGATCTAGTAGCATGACTTCCAGAACAGGATTACCGTACCACTCTGGTGCGGATCTTACTCTGGTTGATCTACGAGGTTCAATAGTAACTTGTTCTGAAGTTTCATAATCATCATCATTTGCTTCCTCACTAATTGGTGTAGGTGTCACAGAAACCCGTTTCTGTGATGTACTACTTTCCAATAAGGGAGCAGGTACAGTTACCTCATCAAGTTCTACTTTCCTCCCACTCACTTCTTTTGAGAGAAACTCCTTCTCTAGAAAGTTTCCGAATTTAGCAACAAAAGTCTTGCCTTCGGATCTGTGATAGAAGGTGTATCCAATAGTTTCCTTTGGATATCCTATGAAGACACATTTCTCCGATTTGGGTTCGAGCTTATCAGGTTGAAGCTTTTTCACATAAGCATCGCAGCCCCAAACTTTAAGAAACGACAACTTTGGTTTCTTGCCAAACCACAATTCATAAGGCATCGTCTCAACGGATTTTGATGCTGCACTATTTAAAGTGAATGCGGCCGTCTCTAAAGCATAACCCCAAAACGATAGTGGTAAATCAGTAAGAGACATCATAGATCGCACCATATCTAGTAAAGTACGATTACGACGTTCGGACACACCATTACGCTGTGGTGTTCCGGGTGGCGTGAGTTGCGAAACTATTCCGCATTGTTTCAAATGTACACCAAACTCGTAACTCAAATATTCTCCTCCACGGTCAGATTGTAGGAATTTTATTTTCTTGTTACGATGATTTTCAACTTCACTCTGAAATTCTTTGAACTTTTCAAATGTTTCAGACTTATGTTTCATTAAGTAGATATACCCATATCTGCTTAAGTCATCAGTGAAGGTGAGAAAATAACGATATCCGCCACGAGCCTCAACATTCATCGGATCACATATATCTGTATGTATGATTTCCAACAAATCTGTTGCTCTCTCCATAGTACCGGAGAACGGTGTTTTGGTCATCTTGCCCATAAGGCACGGTTCGTAAGTACCAAGTGATTCATAATCAAGTGGTTCCAAAAGTCCATCAGTATGGAGTTTCTTCATGCGCTTTACACCGATATGACCTAAACGGCAATGCCACAAATAAGTTGCACTATCATTATCAACTCTGCATCTTTTGGCTTCAACATTATGAATATGTGTGTCACTACTATCGAGATTTAATAATAATAGACCACTCTTCAAGGGTGCATGACCATAAAAGATATTACTCATATAAATAGAACAACCATTATTCTCTGATTTAAATGAATAACCGTGTCGCATCAAACAAGATCTAGATATAATTTTCATGCTCAACGCTGGCACCAAATAACAATTATTTAGGTCTATACTAATCCCGAAGGTAGATGTAGAGGTAGCGTGCCGACCGCGATCACATCGACTTTGGAACCATTTCCCACGCGCATCGTCACCTCGTCCTTAGCCAATCTTCGCTTAATCCGTAGTCCCTGTTTCGAGTTGTAAATATTAGCAACAGAACCAGTAGCAAATACCCAGGTGCTACTGCGAGCATTAGTAAGGCACACATCAATAACATGTATATCATATATACCTTTGTTCACCTTGCCATCCTTCTTATCCGCCAAATACTTGGTGCAGTTCCGCTTCCAGTGACCAGTCTGCTTGCAGTAGAAGCACTCAGTTTCAGGCTTAGGTCCAGATTTGGGTTTCTTCTCCTGAGCAGCAACTTGCTTGCTGTTCTTTTTGAAGTTCCCCTTCTTCTTCCCTTTGCCCTTTTTCTTGAAACTAGTGGTCTTGTTGACCATCAACACTTGATGCTCCTTATTGATTTCTACCTCCGCAGCTTTCAGCATTGCGAAGAGCTCGGGAATTGTCTTAACCATCCCTTGCATATTATAGTTAATCACGAAGCTCTTGTAGCTAGGTGGAAGTGATTGGAGAATTCTGTCAATGACGCAATCATCGGGAAGATTAACTCCCAATTGAATCAAGTGATTATTATACCCAGACATTTCGAGTATATGCTCACTGACAGAACTGTTCTCCTCCATCTTGCAGCTATAGAACTTATTGGAGACTTCATATCTCTCAATCCGGGCATTTGCTTGAAATATTAACTTCAACTCCTGGAACATCTCATATGCTCCATGATGTTCAAAACGTCGTTGAAGTCCCGATTCTAAGCCGTAAAGCATGGCACACTGAACTATTGAGTAGTCATGTAGCGACCCGACCCAAATGGGTCAAGTCTCTGTGCTCAAGTGTCATCCCTGGATCGGTATGCTGACACACACAGTACTCGAGGATTTATAACAGAGGTAAATCACATGTAAAAGTAACGTAAATACTATTACCTCAAATCCAAAATAGCGGAAGTAACAAGGTTGTGGATTCCCATCAACACCAACGGCAAAGTTGAGTGTAGAAATCGTAACCCTAACGTATCACTTACTCGTCGTAAGATAATCCTACAACATGAGACGTTGCAGCCACAGAGGGTCAGTACATTGAATGTACTGGCAAATTCACACCATAGAGAATGATGAATAAAGACTATCACTACATGCATATTTGGCTGGTGGAAAAGCTCTATGGTTATAAGGTTTTTGCGTAAAGCCAATTTTTCCCTACTGCAAAGGAATAAATTTTATTTAACTATCATGGTGGTTGTTGAACATCGAGAATGGTTGACAGCATTCTCAATCCAAATTAAGTAACATCAATAAACCCGACAATATTCATTTAAAGTAACATGATGAGATCAACATGATAATCCAAGAACTAGATACTCAAGATGTCCATAACCGGGGACATGGCTAATCATGATTAGTTTATACACTCTACAGAGGTTTGCGCACTTTTCCCCACAAGACTCGATCGCCTCCGTTGGATTTCTCGCACTACATGGTGTTTGAGAAACGGATGACCGAGACACAGTCTTTTAGAAGCGCTAGCACCTTACGATGGATAGACCGGTACACCTACTTTCCCCTACATCTGCTAGTCTACCCTGTAAGAGTTCGCACGACTTAATCAACTATGCCAGAGCCCATAATGGCTTGTGGCTGCACACGGAAGTTTCTAGTTTGAAAAAAAATCTCATGATCCCTTTGAGCCTGGGTGGCGGTCCAAAAGAAAACATGCAAGTCCTGGATTACCCAGGTGCCTAGACAGGCAATCCTAGAATAACCAGGTGCCTCAATCCACCCAGATGTGTGTTTAAGTTGCCACCTTAAGTAAACCATTAATTAACAATCTCACATCTGTCATGGATACTCTCAAAACCCAATCCACATCTACGAGCATAGCATGGCAATGTAAGCATAATGTAAAAGTAACTCCCAAGGTTTGAATGCAGGGCAATAGGTTCCTACCTCATCAACTACTTCCCAATACCCCCAATTTAATTAGATCCTAATCATGCAATGTTTGAGGTTTGATCTAATGCATAAAAACTGGGTATGGAAGGGGATATGATCAAAGTGTGAACTTGCCTGCAATGTTGATGAAGATGATTCGCGCTCAAAACTCTTGATAGCTCTACTCGTCACACTCCGGTCAATCTATCGTAAGCAAGCAGTAGTAACCACACATAAGCAATCACTCAAAAGATCAGAAAGATCGAAGAAGAAAATTCGGAAAACATCAAAACCAAGCAATTAACTCTTGCAACATAAAACAATTTCTAACAGTACCAAAATTATGTGAATTTGGCCTTATTAGAATGTTTAGGTCAAGAGCTTCGATTTGCAAAAAGAATCAACTCAAACGGAGCTACAAAACTCAAGTTATGATCAAACGAAGTTTGAATTCAAATCTGATCTAATTCAAATTTTTAAACTTTTCAAAAACATGTTTGAGTTGGATTACTGGATAGAGGAGATCATAACAAAGACGTGGGCGTTGGTTTCGTTGAATTTGGTCAAACGAGTAAAAAGTAGTGATCGTTTGAAAATCAGGGGCCAATCTGTAAATAAAATATTCACAAACGAGTCCCTGGCAGAAAACTAAAAGAAAAGGGAAAAAGACTAAAAAAACGAGCGTTCGTTACAGAAACTTACAGAATGAAAATCGTTCGCTACCGAATCTAATCTGATGAACGTTCGCTAAATAAATTAACTAAATAAATAAAAAAACGGGTTTTTAAACGGAAACCGAACCCTAAAAAAACCGGCGAACTAGTTTTATTACCGGTTTACAGTGGTTCGTGGATTGGGCGGATCGGACCGGCGTCGGCGGTCAACTCCGGTGAGACGGGGCAGCGGCGAAGGCGAGCTCCGGCGCGGTGCGGCTTCGCGACGAGGGCGAGGGCAGCGCGGGGCGATGGCAGCACGGGGAGCGAGGGCGGCGAGGTGGTGGCGGTGCCGCGCGGGGTGGAGGCGCGGCGAGGTGGTGGCGCAGAACAGCGGCGGCGGCGGTTGAACGGCGGCAGCGGCGGCGGCGAAAACAGGACCCAGGGGTCCCGGGGTGACCTTTTAAAGAGGGCAGGGGAGGGCGGTGGCGTGGGGGAGGGGCGAGGTCGACGCGGAGTCCGGCCGGACTCCGGCTGGCGGCGGCGATGCTCGGGACTCTGTCCCGAGCTTGGGGGCGGTGCGGCGCGGCTGGGCTGCGGCCTGGCCCGGTTGGCTGGGCCGGCCCAGTCGGGGAAGGAGTTTAAAAAAACATTTCTAGACAAATAAAATGATAAAAGCAAAATAAATAAAAATATAATATAGGCATATTATATATCAAAATTTTCAGAAAAAGATTCCCTACAACGTGAACATTTTTCTAACATTAAATAAAATACACACAAATTCAAATTATTCAAACAGTGCTCCTGCTCTAATAAAATTCAATAAAAATCATTTTAAAAAATACCAAAATTAATTCAAATTGATTTCTCTCCAATTTTCTGTTGTAGGGAATCATGTTACCCTAATTTCCATATATTTTATTTTTGGAGAAAAATAATTTGAATAAAACTCAAATAACTCCAAATTGAAAATAAATTCAAAAGAACTTTGAATTTAATTCTTTGAAACTCCCAACTCATATTTCATATAATTTGAAGAAGTCATTTTATCTTCTCTCGTGAAAATCATTGAGTTGCATAAAGTTTCAGAATTGGAAAATATTTCCCAATGGAATTCAAATATTTTTCAAACACCCTTTTCATTTTAAATGGAAGAAGTCATGTCATCTTCTCTCTAGGGTTTTGTGTTGAAAAGAATTTGAATTCATGGAGGTCAGAAAGCAAATATGAAAGTTTGGGAAAGTCCTTTTATTCCCTCTCATTTAACTTTCAAAAGTTTCGAATTCACTCACTGTCAGACAATCAATCAAACAATCAATCAAATCTATCTATTTATTATAACATTCCAAAATTTAGAATTTTGGGATGTTACAAACCTACCACCCTTAAAAGGAATCTCGTCCTCGAGATTCGGAGAGGCTAGCAAGAAAAAGGTTAGGGTTTGGGGTCTCCTCAAATTCCAGCAATCATCACCGGGGTCTGGGGTGCTACCACCCTTAGAAGCATGGTTACGGTTCTATCAAAACTCATATACTCCATCCTTATTCTTGACAGTGTCGGTCTTCTTAGATCTTCAGGATAATTCCTTATCCGGGCTCTTCCGGTAGTGGCATAACCTTACCACAATTTTTCTATCCTTTCATCTTGGTAAGGTTCTTCCAAGATTTGGTCTCCTTAGCTGACGGGTCTGGCGCCAATTCTAAATAACTATCGATATCTCATGGTGGTTAACAATTTATGGTTTCTCCTGCAGGAAATGGGTCTGGGTGATCCTCACCGTATAACCTACGGTTGGCAAAGCTGCCTTGTACAAGGGAAAAATACCTATACCATTCTAAGGCTTAAACAAGGTTTTGATCGTCGTCTCTCCACTATAGGTAAGTCACTCAAATTTACCATCCCATATAGCAAGGCGAATAATAAGAGTAAGTCGGTATGGTGATCAATCCATCCCGCACCCTAATCATTACCTTGTATACGATTTAGCGAATCTCGCATTGTAACACTCGGTCATCCTCACAAGCATTGTAGAATTTCTCTCGTTGACGAACCAAGTTCGGAATAATCCATTGATTCTGCAAGCCAGACAAACATCTATCATTCCTTCACAACTCTCAGGTTTTGCGTAAACTCCTATAAAATCGTATGTCGACAAAGGTATATCCACTTCCAGGGTTTTTCCTTCAGCAAGAATGTGCTTGCTTCTTGGCAGGTCCTAGGGCCTGTGGGTTATGACACACCTCATCACTTGTAGTCCTTGAACTTATCATCGGGCAACTTATCATTATTCCAACTTCCAACTTCCTAGTATTCTTAAATCCATCCAATTGTACTACCTTCCTTCCTTCTATTGGCACCAAACTAGGACATGATTACTCAGACTCATCATGGAGTTTCCATTGATCCATATTTTCGACATCATACCTCCTTTATATCCAATAGTAATTCATCTCTTCATCCTCGTGGGATATCCCTCCTACCGAGATAAAAACTTATACTTATGAAGTCCATATTCCACTTCGTGGAACATCATTATCCTTTCCGCGGTCAAGCGTCCTTACAGGGGAATATTGGCCATCTCTGCATGGCACTTATTCAACTGGGAATCGTGAAACACATCTTGAACTCCTGACAGTCCTTCGGGTAACTCAAACTTGTAGGCCACTTCTCTCATACGCTCCAAAACTCGGTATGGTCCTACAAATCTCGGGGCTAACTGTCCCTTAACTCCAATCCGTTTAACTCCTCGCAGAGGGAACACATGAAGACATGCTCTGTCTCCAATTTCATAGACTACCTCCTTATGTTTTTTTGTCTGCATAACTCTTCTGCCTGGACTGAGCTACCTTCAGTCTATCTCGAATCAACTTAACATTCTCTTCTGACTCCTTGATCACATTTGGTCCAAACAACTGACGGTCTCCAACTTCATCCCACATCAACGGTGTCTGGCTCCTTCTCCCATACAAAGCTTCAAAAGGGGCCATCTTCAAACTGGCTTGGTAACTGTTGTTGTATGAGAACTCCGCGTAAGGTAGATTATCATCCCTACTAGATCCATAATCTAGCGCACACACTCTCAACATGTCCTCCAGAATCTGATTAACTCTCTCGGTCTGTCTATCTGTCTACGGATGAAAGGCTGTACTGAACTCTAGCCCAGTACCCAAAGCCTGGTGCAGCTGATTCCAACTTTGAGGTAAACTGTGTTCCTCTATCTGATACGATGGTCCTCGGAACTCCATGCAGACATACGATCCTGGTCATATATATCTTGGCCAACTTCGCACTTGTATATGTGGTTTTCACTGGGATAAAGTGAGCCACTTTGGTCAAGCGAGTCAACTACTACCCAGATAGAATCATATCCCGATTCGGGTTCTGGCAATTCCAGTAATGAATCCATGCCAAGCTTATCCCACTTCCATTTGGGTATCGGCATAGGCTGTAGTAATCCTGCTAGCTTATGATGCTCTGCCTTCACTCTCTGACATACATCACATATGGTTACATACTCGGCAGTATCCTTATTCATCCCCGTCCACCAGAAACGTTCCTTCAAATCTAAATACATCTTGGTGTTTCCTGGGTGAATCGAGTATGGTGAGTCATGAGCCTCCTGAAGTATTAACTTCCTGATCTTTGCATTGTTGGGCACATATACACGGTCCTCGAACCATAAGGTGTCGTGCTCATCCTTACGAAAACCTTTGGCCTTTTCTTTGCTCATCCTCTCCTTTACCACAACAATTTCTTTATCATCCTTCCGAGCTTCACGGATCTTTCGCAACAATGTAGACTGAACTTCCATTGCTGCAACAAAACCTTTAAGAACAATCTCCAACCGAAGTTCCTTGAAATCCTCGGCTAACTCCTTTGGTAATCCTCCTCTTATGAGGGTATTCATCCTTGTTTTCTTTATGGTTGTGTCCTATTTCTCCACAAAGCTTGTATGCACAAGGTTTCTTCATATCCTTTCCATAAGGCCTCAATTACTGGGACACAAGCCAAGACTTTAGCAAAGTCAACTTAATTTCTTTCCAAGTGGTTATTCTTTGCCATCCATTGATGGTTTGGTACATTCTCCACCAAGTAGCAGCAACTCTTACAAATCACTGAAAAGCATGCTGGGTCATATCCTTTCCGGCTACAGGGTTATTCTCCATGTGATCCTCCATGTTCTGAGTACATCAGTCTGTCTCCAATTGACTCATCGATCCAGAAAATATGGTTTTATCTCCATTCAACCTCTATTGGGTCCAGGGGTTTGGGGTGGGGTAAGAGAGATAGAGAGGGATGCACACAATACAAACAATGGTTTTGAAAAGACAGATTTTATTGTGGCTGTCGGGAAAACATCAAACAAATGACAGCTCACAATCGTCGCATCTAACATAGGTATATAACAGGGGTTTGGTCTTCTAAAGGTCAACATCGCCAAACTCTTCAAGTCTTGTTCATGTCTCCGATGGCTTCTTCCCATCGTACCTGTCCTTCTTAAGTTCTTTTGCCAAATCAACTCTATTGTCGCGAAGTCTCTCATGACGTCCTTTAATATTCCTGGAGTTGCGTTCCAAACTTCTGGGTTTCAACATCCTTGGCATGAACCATGGTCCTACTGTCCTTCAGTTCCTGACGGTTCTCCTGTATGTCGAGGTTTTGCTCCTCCAGCTTGGCTACTTTCAGCTTCTGGGTCCTGAGTTCTTCACGAAACACTTCTTTATCAAATACTGCTTCTTGTAGGTC
This sequence comes from Triticum urartu, assembly GCF_003073215.2. Classification (NCBI taxonomy): domain Eukaryota; kingdom Viridiplantae; phylum Streptophyta; class Magnoliopsida; order Poales; family Poaceae; genus Triticum; species Triticum urartu. The sequence continues at coordinate 249,042,253 of NC_053028.1, read as the reverse complement.
CATCTTAACTTCTTGATGTAACACTCCAGATCCTGGTGATACACCTGCTAAGGTTAAAACTTCATCTTGCTGATAGGTGATCCATCAGCATTCTACCATCCAATCCTTGCATGCATAGGCATGCTTAACTCAGCACGGTGACAATAGCATAAGCGGGCGATAACCTCATGGATAGCCATGTTTCTTCCCTTTGTCATTTCCATGAGCTATCTCTCCATAGTTGATATCTCCTACATTGGGGTTTCCTGGACAACTTTAAGTTTTTTTAACTCTCCATGCTCCGGTCTTTCTCCGATACACCTTGATCTCGGGTATGGACAACTTCCATAGTCTGCCAAGTTCCATAAGGGTAGCCTTCCTAGGTCATAAAAATCTGGGGATTCTTCAGAGCCTTCAAATTCTCCTAGTCTTTGGAGTCTTCAACCACTATAGTTTCCATTATCATAATGCACGGTAAAATCTTCTTCATTCCGTAGTGGTCCTAGTTGTCCAATATCTTGTACTTCTTGAAGTGGTCTCATCAGTCAAATCTTCGAGTGGTCAAAGGGGAAAGGGGTATAGTCTCACTAAAAGGGAATATTTGAATAAGCTCAGAAGAGAAGAGAGGTAAAAAGGTCTTTTTGAAAAGGAAAGTTGTAGAGAAAATCTTTCCTATGGGCTTGCCAGTTTCTAGGGTCACGTCCTACAGTCAACATGTGCTCTGATACCATCTTGTAGCGACCCGACCCGAATGGGTCAAGTCTCTGTGCTCAAGTGTCATCCCTGGATCGGTATGCTGACACACACAGTACTCGAGGATTTATAACAGAGGTAAATCACATGTAAAAGTAACGTAAATACTATTACCTCAAATCCAAAATAGCGGAAGTAACAAGGTTGTGGATTCCCATCAACACCAACGGCAAAGTTGAGTGTAGAAATCGTAACCCTAACGTATCACTTACTCGTCGTAAGATAATCCTACAACATGAGACGTTGCAGCCACAGAGGGTCAGTACATTGAATGTACTGGCAAATTCACACCATAGAGAATGATGAATAAAGACTATCACTACATGCATATTTGGCTGGTGGAAAAGCTCTATGGTTATAAGGTTTTTGCGTAAAGCCAATTTTTCTCTACTGCAAAGGAATAAATTTTATTTAACTATCATGGTGGTTGTTGAACATCGAGAATGGTTGACAACATTCTCAATCCCAATTAAGTTACATCATTAAACCCAACAATATTCATTTAAAGTAACGTGATGAGATCAACAGGATAATCCAAGAACTAGATACTCAAGATGTCCATAACCGGGGAGACGGCTAATCATGATTAGTTTATACACTCTGCAGAGGTTTGCGCACTTTTCCCCACAAGACTCGATCGCCTCCGTTGGATTTCTCGCACTAAATGGTGTTTGAGAAACGGATGACCGAGACACAGTCTTTCAGAAGCGCTAGCACCTTACGATGGATAGATCGGTACACCTACTTTCCCCTACATCTGCTAGTCTACCCTATAAGAGTTCGCACGACTTAATCAACTATGCCAGAGCCCATAATGGCTTGTGGCTGCACACGGAAGTTTCTAGTTTGAAAAAAATCTCATGATCCCTTTGAGCCTGGGTGGCGGTCCAAAAGAAAACATGCAAGTCCTGGATTACCCAGGTGCCTAGACAGGCAATCCTAGAATAACCAGGTGCCTCAATCCACCCAGATGTGTGTTTAAGTTGCCACCTTAAGTAAACCATTAATTAACAATCTCACATCTGTCATGGATACTCTCAAAACCCAATCCACGTCTACGAGCATAGCATGGCAATGTAAGCATAACGTAGAAGTAACTCCCAAGGTTTGAATGCAGGGCAATAGGTTCCTACCTCATCAACTACTTCCCAATACCCCCAATTTAATTAGATCCTAATCATGCAATGTTTGAGGTTTGATCTAATGCATAAAAACTGGGTATGGAAGGGGATATGATCAAAGTGTGAACTTGCCTGCAATGTTGATGAAGATGATTCGCGCTCAAAACTCTTGTTAGCTCTACTCGTCACACTCGGTCAATCTATCGTAAGCAAGCAGTAGTAACCACACATAAGCAATCACTCAAAAGATCAGAAAGATCAAAGAAGACAATTCGGAAAACATCAAAACCAAGCAATTAACTCTTGCAACATAAAACAATTTCTAACAGTACCAAAATTATGTGAATTTGGCCTTATTAGAATGTTTAGGTCAAGAGCTTCGATTTGCAAAAAGAATCAACTCAAACGGAGCTACGAAACTCAAGTTATGATCAAACAAAGTTTGAATTCAAATCTGATCTAATTCAAATTTTTAAACTTTTAAAAAACATGTTTGAGTTGGATTACTGGATAGAGGAGATCATAACGAAGACGTGGGCGTTGGTTTCGTTGAATTTGGTCAAACGAGTAAAAAGTAGTGATTGTTTGAAAATCAGGGGCCAATCTATAAATAAAATATTCACAAACGAGTCCCTGGCAGAAAACTAAAAGAAAAGGGAAAAAGACTAAAAAAAACGAGCGTTCGTTACAGAAACTTACAGAATGAAAATCGTTCGCTACCGAATCTAAGCTGATGAATGTTCGCTAAGTAAATTAACTAAATAAATAAAAAACGGGTTTTTAAACGGAAACCGAACCCTAAAAAAACCGGCGAACCGGGCGGTTTTATTACCGGTTTACAGCGGTTCGTGGATTGGGCGGATCGGACCGGCGTCGGCGGTCAACTCCGGCGAGACGGGGCAGCGGCGACGGCGAGCTCCGGCGCGGTGCGGCTTCGCGACGAGGGCGAGGGCAGCGCGGGGCGATGGCAGCACAGGGAGCGAGGGCGGCGAGGTGGTGGCGGTGGCGCGCGGGGTGGAGGCGCGGCGAGGTGGTGGCGCAGAACAGCGGCGGCGGCGGATCTGGCGATGGGCGGCGGCGGCGGCGAAAACGGGACCCAGGGGTCCCGGGGTGGCCTTTTAAAGAGGGCAGGGGAGGGCGGTGGCGTGGGGGAGGGGCGAGGTCGACGCGGAGTCCGGCCGGACTCCGGCTGGCGGCGGCGATGCTCGGGACTCTGTCCCGAGCTTGGGGGCGGTGCGGCGCGGCTGGGCTGCGGCCTGGCCCGGTTGGCTGGGCCGGCCCAGTCGGGGAAGGAGTTTTTAAAAAGAAAAACATTTCCAGACAAATAAAATGACAAAAGCAAAATAAATAAAAATATAATATAGGCATATTATATATCAAAATTTTCAGAAAAAGATTCCCTACAACGTGAACATTTTTCTAACATTAAATAAAATATACACAAATTCAAATTATTCAAACAGTGCTCCTACTCTAATAAAATTCAATAAAAATCATTTTAAAAAATACCAAAATTAATTCAAATTGATTTCTCTCCAATTTTCTGTTGTAGGGAATCATGTTACCCTAATTTCCATATATTTTATTTTTGGAGAAAAATAATTTGAATAAAACTCAAATAACTCCAAATTGAAAATAAATTCAAAAGAACTTTGAATTTAATTCTTTGAAACTCCCAACTCGTATTTCATATAATTTGAAGAAGTCATTTTATCTTCTCTCGTGAAAATCATTGAGTTGCATAAAGTTTCAGAATTGGAAAATATTTCCCAATGGAATTCAAATATTTTTCAAACACCCTTTTCATTTTAAATGGAAGAAGTCATGTTATCTTCTCTCTAGGGTTTTGTGTTGAAAAGAATTTGAATTCATGGAGGTCAGAAAGCAAATATGAAAGTTTGAGAAAGTCCTTTTATTCCCTCTCATTTAACTTTCAAAAGTTTCGAATTCACTCACTTTCAGACAATCAATCAAACAATCAATCAAATATATCTATTTATTATAACATTCCAAAATTTAGAATTTTGGGATGTTACAAGTCATCAGCTTTGCTCTGCCAGACATTCATAACATCTTGTGTTGGTCCAGCAGCAGGCTTGGCACCCAGCGGTGCTTCCAGGAAGTAATTCTTCTGTGCAGCAATGAGGATAATCCTCAAGTTACGGACCCAGTCCGTGTAATTGCTACCATCATCTTTCAACTTTGCTTTCTCAAGGAACGCATTAAAATTCAACGGAACAACAGCACGGGCCATCTATCTACAATCAAACATAAACAAGCAAGATACTATCAGGTACTAAGTTCATGATAAATTTAAGTTCAATTAATCATATTACTAAAGAACTCCCACTTAGATAGACATCCCTCTAATCCTCTAAGTGATTACGTGATCCAAATCAACTAAACCATGTCCGATCATCACGTGAGATGGAGTAGTTTCATTGGTGAACATCACTATGTTGATCATATCTACTATATGATTCACGCTCGACCTTTCGGTCTCCGTGTTCCGAGGCCATATCTGTATATGCTTGGCTCGTCAAGTATAACCTGAGTATTCCGCGTGTGCAACTGTTTTGCACCCGTTGTATTTGAACGTAGAGCCTATCACACCCGATCATCACGTGGTGTCTCAGCACGAAGAACTTTCGCAACGATGCATACTCAGGGAGAACACTTCTTGATAATTAGTGAGAGATCATCTTAAAATGCTACCGTCAATCAAAGCAAGATAAGATGCATAAAAGATAAACATCACATGCAATCAATATAAGTGATATGATATGGCCATCATCATCTTGTGCTTGTGATCTCCATCTTTGAAGCATCGTCATGATCACCATCGTCACCGGCGCGACACCTTGATCACCATCGTAGCATCGTTGTCATCTCGCCAATCTTATGCTTCCACGACTATCGCTACCGCTTAGTGATAAAGTAAAGCATTACAGCACAATTGCATTGCATACAATAAAGTTATGTCTCCTGCATTGCATACAACCATATGGCTCCTGCCAGTTGCCGATAACTTGGTTACAAAACATGATCATCTCATACAATAAAATTTAGCATCATGTCTTAACCATATCACATCACAACATGCCCTGCAAAAACAAGTTAGACATCCTCTACTTTGTTTTTGCAAGTTTTACGTGGCTGCTACGGGCTTAAGCAAGAACCAATCTTACCTACGCATCAAAAACCACAACGATAGTTTGTCAAGTTGGTGCTGTTTTAACCTTCGCAAGGACCGGGCGTAGCCACACTTGGTTCAACTAAAGTTGGAGAAACTGACACCCGCCAGCCACCTGTGTGCAAAGCACGTCGGTAGAACCAGTCTCGCAAGCGTACGCGTAATGTCGGTCCGGGCCGCTTCATCCAACAATACCGCCGAACCAAAGTATGACATGCTGGTAAGCAGTATGACTTATATCGCCCACAACTTACTTGTGTTCTACTTGTGCATATAACATCAACACATAAAACCTAGGCTCTGATACCACTGTTGGGGAACGTAGTAATTTCAAAATTTTCCTACGCACACGCAAGATCATGGTGATGCATAGCAATGAGAGGGGACGTACCCTTGTAGACCGACATTGGAAGCATTATGACAACGTGGTTGATGTAGTCGTACGTCTTCACGGCCCGATCGATCAAGCACCGAAACTACGGCACCTCCGAGTTCTAGCACACGTTCAGCTCGATGACGATCCCCGGACTTCGATCCAGCAAAGTGCCGAGGAAGAGTTCCGTCAGCACGACAGCGTGGTGATGATCTTGATGTTCTACTGTCGCAGGGCTTCGCCTAAGCACCACTACAATATTATCGAGGACTATGGTGGAGGGGGGCACCGCACACGGCTAAGAGAACGATCTTGAAGATCAACTTGTGTGTCTAGAGGTGCCCCCTGCCCCCGTATATAAAGGAGCAAGGGGGGAAGGCCGGCCGGCCCTTGGGCGCGCCAAGGAGCAGGAGTCCTCCTCCTAGTAGGAGTAGGACTCCCCTCTTTCCTACTCCTACTAGGAGGGGGAAAGGAAGGGGGAGAGGGAGAAGGAAAGGGGGGCGCCGCCCCCCTCTCCTAGTCCAATTCGGACCAGAGGGGAAGGGGGCGCGCGGCCCACCCTGGCCGCCCCTCTCTCTCTCCACTAGGGCCCATAAAGCCCATTACTTGCCCCGGGGGGGGGGGGGGGTTCCGGTAACCCTCCGGCACTCCGGTTTTCTCTGAAATCACCCGGAACACTTCCGGTGTCCGAATATAGCCGTCCAATATATCAAACTTTATGTCTCGACCATTATGAGACTCCTCGTCATGTCCGTGATCACATCCGGGACTTTGAACAAGCTTCGGTACATCAAAATATATAAACTCATAATGAAACTGTCATCGTAACATTAAGCGTGCGGACCCTACGGGTTCGAGAACAATGTAGACATGACCGAGACATGTCTCTGGTCAATAACCAATACCGGAACCTGGATGCTCATATTGGCTCCCACATATTCTTCTAAGGTCTTTATCGGTCAGACCGCATAACAACATACTTTGTTCCCTTTGTCATCGGTATGTTACTTGCCCGAGATTCGATCGTCGGTATCTCAATACCTAGTTCAATCTCGTTACCGGCAAGTCTCTTTACTCGTTTCGTAATACATCATCTCACAACTAACTCATTAGTTGCAATGCTTGCAAGGCTTATGTGATGTGCATTACCGAGAGGGCCCAGAGATACCTCTCCGGCAATTGGAGTGACAAATCCTAATCTCGAAATACGCCAACCCAACATGTACCTTTGGAGACACCTGTAGAGCTCCTTTATAATCACCCAGTTACGTTGTGACGTTTGGTAGCACACAAAGTGTTCCTCCGGCAAACGGGAGTTGCATAATCTCATAGCCATAGGAACATGTATAAGTCATGAAGAAAGCAATAGCAACATACTAAACGACCGGGTGCTAAGCTAACGGAATGGGTCATGTCAATCACATCATTCTCCTAATGATGTGATCCCGTTAATCAAATGACAACACATGTCTATGGTTAGGAAACATAACCATCTTTGATTAATGAGCTAGTCAAGTAGAGGCACACTAGTGACATTTAGTTTGTCTATGTATTCACACAAGTATTATGTTTCCGGATAATACAATTCTAGCATGAATAATAAACATTTATCATGATATAAGGAAATAAATAATAACTTTATTATTGCCTCTAGGGCATATTTCCTTCAATTTGGACATCAGAATGGTTTCGAGTGGTTCGGGTATTTTTCCGGAGTACCGGGAGGTTATTGGACCCCACCGGGGAGTATATGGGCCTTATTGGGCCTTAGTGGAATAGAGGAGAGGGAAGGGAAAAGAGGGAGGCGCACCCCCAAGCCCAATCCGAATTGGGAAGGGGGCCGGCCCCCCTTTCCTTCCTCCCTCTCTCCTCCTTCCTTCCTCTCCTACTCCTACTTGGAAGGGCTGCTACTTCTACTAGGAAAGGGGGAACCCTACTCCCGGAGGGAGTAAGACTCCCCCAGGGCGCACCATAGAGAGGGTCGTCCCTCCCCCTCCTTCACTCCTTTATATACGGGGGAGGGGGGCGGCCCATGGACACACAAATTGATTAGTTGATCTTTTAGCCGTGTGCGGTGCCCCTCTCCACCATAATCCACCTCAGTTATATCGTAGCAGTGCTTAGGCGAAGCCCTGTTCTGATAGAAACATCATCACCGTCATCACGCTCTCCCACGAAGCTCTACTGGATCGTCAGTTTGTGGGACGTCACCGAGCTGAACGTGTGCAGATCGCGGAGGTGCCATACATTCAGAACTAGGATCGGTCGATCGTGAAGATGTACAACTACATCAACCGCGTTGTCATAACGCTTTCGCTTACGGTCTACGAGGGTACGTAGACAACACTCTCCCCTCTCGTTGCTATGCATCAGCATGATCTTGCGTGTCTGTAGGAATTTTTTTGAAATTACTGTGTTCCCCAACAACCTGTAGCTACTCTGGCCTCAGACCCGGAGCATATCGCGCCATCCGAGGACAGGAAGTTCAACCTGCCGTGGAAGTCTGTGGGTTTTTAGTACTTACGACGCGACCAAAGGCTTGTTTCGGGCGCGTCGCTCTGGGCTGCTGTCGACGTCCCACGCGGAGTTATCCGCAAGGGGACCCTTCCCCTCTTGGGCGCCTCTGCCTCCAGATTTGTGGAGGCCGCCCTCTTCTTCCTCCCCGAATCAGGGGAGAGGTGCTTTCTTCCTCCTCCTCGTCATCATCTTCGGCGGCGGAGGAGTGAGTCTTGTCTTCGGATGACATGTCCGAAGCTCCCTAGTGGCGGGGGCCACTCCGGACCCCCTTGGCCTTCTTCTTGGCCTTCTTCTCCAGCGCCTTATAGGGCGCTGGCACCAGCATCTTCGCCAGGAGCGGGATGACTGGTTCCTCGGGCTGCGGAGCCGAACATTGAATCCAATCTTCCCTCTCCGTCCATACCTGAAAAAAAATAAAAGTTTAGATATCCTCCTTGAAACAAGCAAGTAGAGGATGCGTCCGGAGACGTGAAAGGCTTACCACATTGGCAGAATGGGTAATATCGTGCCCGCGGTCCGAGTCTATGGCCGGCGGCATCTCGTTGCCCTTAAAGAGCAACTTCCAGGCGTCTTCGTGAGTGGTTCCGAAGAGCCTTTCCAAGGTTCGGTGCATCTTCATGTCGAATTCCCATAAGGGGCAGCTTCGGCTTTGGCATGGGAGGATCCGGCGAACCAGCATCACCTGGATTACGTCGACGAGCTTCATGTTTTTATCCACCATGCTTTGAATGTGCGTTTGCAGCGCTATCAGCTCATCCGACGAAGACCAATTTGGGCCCTTCTCTATCCAGGAGGTGAGCTGCATTGGAGCTCCGGACTTGAATTCGGAAGCCGCGGCCCAGGTGGTGTCGCGGGGCTCTGTGATATAGAACCATAGTTTCTGCCACTCCTTGACGGTCTCCACAAAAGTACCCTTGGGCCATGTGACATTGGGTAGCTTGCTCACCATGGCGCCTCCGCACTCCGCGTGTTGGCCATCCACCACCTTCGGCTTCACATCGAAAATCTTGAGCCACAATACGAAGTGGGGTTGGATGCGGAGGAAGGCCTCACACACGACAATGAATGCTGAGATGTTGAGGAAAGAATTCAGGGCTAGGTCATGGAAGTCTAGCCCGTAATAGAACATAAGCCCGCAGATGAAAGGGTGGAGAGGAAACCCTAACCCGCAGACGGAATGAGGGATGAACACCACCCTCTCGTTGGCTTCGGGGTGGGGACGATTTGCCCCTTGGCTGGAAGCCGGTGGGCGATTTCTTTTGCCAGATACCCGGCCTCTCGGAGCCTGGTGATGTCCTTCTCCCTAACAGAGGAGGCCATCCACTTGCCTGCCCTCCAGATCCGGACATGGTTGAGTGCTTCCTTGAGGCGGAAAGAATGAGGACTTGGGCGTTGGAGCTCGAGAATGGAAGGGCAAAGAAAGAGAGAAGGCGTGGGTGAAGAAAAGGGAATCCTTATCTCCTTATAAAGGCAGTGAATATCAAGCGCCTCCCCACTCGCCTTAAAACTTGCCTGTTCCTAAGGGCTGTGTAAATGACATGGTTAGATTTCCCACGCCCGTATTGATGAGAATCCCGCAATAAGGGGACACGGTCTCTGCTTCGACAAGATGTGGCAATGAAAACCACGTCTCGAAACATGGAACGGCAGACAGAAAATGGTTCGAAATGATGACCAAGCAGACTTGATGTCACATTACAAAATGTTGTCCGCGGATCGGACTCGTGCAATATTATATTCTCTACGGTTGTGTGTGGTACTTGTGTTGCAGATGCGGACACGTTCGTCACGTCCAAAGACTATCTTGGAGTATTCGGAAAGGGGAACCTGCCTTGCAAAGCCGAAGACAATCTGCGTGCCGAACACCTCGTCATTGAAGCCTGGTTCAGGGGCTACTGAGGGAGTCCTGGACTAAGGGGTCCTCAGGCGTCCAACCTATTGGACATGGGACGGACTGATGGGCTATGAAGATACAAAGACCGAAGACTCTATCCATGTCCGGAGGGGACTCTCCTTGGCGTGGAAGGCAAGCTTGGCGTCCAAATATGAAGATTCCTTTCTCTGTAACCGACCTTATGTAACCCTAGACCCCTCCAGTGTCTATATAAACCGGAGGGTAGTAGACATATATCCTCATAATCATAGTCAGACAGGCTAGACTTTTAGGGTTTAGCCATTACGATCTCGTGGTAGATCAACTCTTGTAATACTCATATTCATCAAGATCAATCAAGCAGGAAGTAGGGTATTACCTCCATAGAGAGGGCCCGAACCTGGGTAAACATTGTGTCCCCTGTCTCCTGTTACCATCGACCTTAGACGCACAGTTCGGGACCCCCTACCAGAGATCCGCCGGTTTTGACACCGACAGCCCCTCCCCCTAGTCCAATTTGGACTAGGCCTTGGGGGGCGCAACCTACCCTAGGCAGCCCCTGTCTCTTTCCCCTAAAGCCCAATAAGGCCCATATACTCCCCGAGGGGTTTCGGTAACCTCCCGGTACTCTGGAAAATGCCCGAACTCATCCGGAACCATTCTGATGTCCAAACCTAGGCTTCCAATATATCGATCTTTACATCTCGACCATTTCGAGACTCCTCATCATGTCCGTGATCAAATCCGGGACTCCGAAATACCTTCGGTTCATCAAAACACATAAACTCATAATACCGATTGTCACTGAACGTTAAGCGTGCGGACCCTATGGGTTCGAGAACTATGTAGACATGACCGAGACACGTCTCCGGTCAAAAACCAATAGCGGAACCTGGATGTTCATATTGGCTCCCACATATTCTATGAAGATCTTTATCGGTCAAACTACATAATGATGTACGTTGTTCCCTTTGTCATCGTATGTTACTTTCCTAAGATTCGATCGTCGGTATCTCAATACCTAGTTCAATCTCGTTACCGGCAAGTCTCTTTACCCGTTCCATAATGCATCATCCCGCAACTAAACCATTAGTCACATTGCTTGCAAGGCTTATAGTGATGAGCATTATCGAGAGGGCCCAGATATACCTCTCTGACAATCGGAGTGACAAATCCTAATCTCGATCTATGCCAACTCAACAAACACCATCAGAGACACCTGTAGAGAACCTTTATAATCACCCACTTACGTTGTGACATTTGGTAGCAGACAAAGTGTTCCTCTAGTATCCGGGAGTTGCATGATCTCATAGTCATAGGAACATGTATAAGTTATGGAGAAAGCAATAGCAACAAACTAAAGGATCATCGCGCTAAGCTAACAAATGGGTCAAGTCAATCACATCATTCTCCAGTGATGTGATCCCGTTAATCAAATGACAACTCATGTCTATGGTCAGGAAACATAATCAACATTGATTCAATGAGCTAGTCAAGTAGAGGCATACTAGTGACACTCTGTTTGTCTATGTATTCACACATGTACTAAGTTTTCGGTTAATACAATTCTAGCATGAATAATAAACATTTATCATGATATAAGGAAATATAAATAACAACTTTATTAGTGCCTCTAGGGCATATTTCCCTCATGTTGGTAGTGCGGCCACGAGCAGAGACTCACGAAAGATGTGGCCTCGTCGCCCCGTCTCGGGTACTTGCGCTAAGGGCTAAGAATGCCCGACCACACCTTCGTAAGTATCTCGCGGGCACCTTCCGGGTCAACCCGACTCCACATCACTCACAATTAAGCTCGCACGGGTACCCCTTAGGGCCGACCTGTCTTTAGTAACATGGTTCAGTGTAAAGTCATAGTAACCATAGTAACTGTGTGTCTAACACCAAGGGAAACCCTGAGGAACCACCCTCGGTGGATTCCACTCGATGTAATCATCAAGGTGAACATAAGAGGAACTACCCTCGAGGTTCACACTTGAGGGGTTGCACGACAGAGTCGTATCAGAGGTGGTTAAGGAGGAAATCACCCTGGATGACCACGGCCGAATAGCTACACTTCAGAGATCTCATCAGGAGTGATGTATGAGGTGTCACCCTCAGCACTCGATAGTAACTCTGCAGAGTCGTACAACTAGGGGGGGGGGTGATGTGCGGTGTCGGGGCCTGGACGTCGATCACGTTGATCGAGCTATCGAACATAAAGTGGGGCAACAAGGACAAGGTGGGGGTCACTGATGGATCACTAACCAACCTATTCTAAGCAGTTTAGGATAAGTAGGTAGGTAACAATAAGCAGGTTACAAAAGCAGGCTATGCATCAGAATAGGAGCAATCAATTACAGTAGCAAAATCTAATGCAAGCATGAGAGAATGGAAAGGGCGATATCGGGATGATCAAAGGGGGGGCTTGCCTGGAAGCTCTGTTGACAGTGAAGAAGGGGCGTCGTCGACGTAGTCGGTCACAACAGCATCATCAGCGGTCTCGGGGTCTACCGAAGGAGAAGAGGAGGAAGAAATAGTAAATACAAGCAAACAGATGCATCACTAAGCATGACATGACGATAGGCTGAGCTAGGGTTCACCTAACATAGTGCTACACGTTGAAGATGGAGGGGGGAACATCCGAGGATGATTTGCTGACGATACACACATTCTGGACAGACGAAAGAGAGGGGACGGTTCCATGTTCAGCATGCTAGGGGCATGTGACAGATGAACGGACCGCGTAATCAGATTCGTTAGATCTTTCTGAGCAACTTTTATGTATAAAGTTTTTCCATCCGAGCTATAGTTTATTTTATATTAATTTTCAAAGATTACAGCATTTTCAGAAACTATTTAAAATAACAGAAATGGAATTATGACATCACCAGAGTGTCAGCATGACATCAGCAGGTCAACAGACTCGCTGACTGGTCAACCTGACCAGTGGGTCCCACATATCATAGACAGTAGGGCTAATAGAGGTGAACCTAAACTAACTAAGTTAATTAATTAGAAGGGGCCCACCTGTCAGTGTCTAATTAGGTTAATTAAATTAGCTTAATTTAACTTCGTTAATTAGGGGTGTGGGCCCCATCTGTCAGTTGCATGGGTCGGTCCAGTCAGCATGGTGGACCGGGTCAATAGGCCGGTCGGGCCCCTGGGGCCCATGGGTCAGGGACCCAGGGGTGTCCACAGGCCGTCCACGTCGGCGGGCAGCGTTGACGCGCCGGCGGCGACCTCCAGGACGGAGAGGGACCGTTTGGACCGTCGCGAGCACCTACAGGTGCAGGGGCGGCGTACTTCAACTGGGGCATCGGTGGGTTCGAGGGCTGGCCGGAGTGGCACCGGCGACGAGCAGGGGCTGCGGCGGCGTTCGGGGCACGTCAGGAAAATCCTACTGGGCACCAAATCGACTGTGGCTGATCGCGTTCGAACGCAGACTCGATGTCGCGACGCGTGGTGTTGTCGGTTGGACTCGGGAGTGATCGGAACTGCGCCGACGACGAGTGGAGGTGGCGGTGGTTTTCGGGCGATTGAGCAATGGCAGCAGTAGCGCAAGAGCGCAAACTAAAGGGCGTGGGAGGTACTACGCAACGCGGCGAGCGCGTTGGGCACCAGCCCATGACCAAATGGACACGCCGCCGACGTGCCCGGGCGGCAGCGCGGTCGGGAGCTGCGGAGGAAGTAGCTAGCGAGCGTGCGAGAGCGACCAGAGAGATGGGGAAGGAAGAGGGGCTCACCGAGCAGCACACACGGTGGCCCTTGGAGGATTAGTAGCAGCAGCAGGCGTCGCCGGAGTCGAAGGGGATCTCCAGAGCAGTGCCGCAAGGAGCAAGGTTGTCAGAATCGTGATTCTATTATACGATTCTACGACTTTACGATCCAAACTAACCCCTATGATTCTACGATTTTAGTTCTTAGAATCTACGTTTCTACGATCTTGATAGTGAAGATTCTACGATTTGTGATCCTACCATCGAAGCCCCGATCCGATTCAAAATCGTGATTCTGACAACCTTGGGAAGGAGGGCGGCTCGATCCGCTGCCTGCGGTGCTCCCCGGCTTGCGCTCGTGGACGGGGACGAGGTAGTTGACGATGGCGGAGCTGATAGGCACGGTGGCGAGGCGAACAGGGCTCGGTGGCCGCGAGGATGGGCGAGGCACGGCGGTGACTGCGTCGGCCTCCTCTCCAAAACGAAGGAGAGGGAAAGAGAGAAAAGGGGAGAGTGGGGGAGCGAACGAGTGGGGAGGGAGCCCGAGGCGTCGGGGCTGCCCTTATCCCCTCACCGGCCTCATGGCAGTATGGGCGGCGCACCCGGTGCAGCGGGGACGAGCGGGACGTGCCCGGTCGGATGAACCGAGAGAGGAGGGGGGTGACCGGGGAGGACGAGTGGGCCAGCCTGGGTGAGGGGGCATTGGGCCCAGGTGGGCTTGGCCCCAGGGGGGCAGGGGAGGCTTTTCCTTTTCCTTTTTCCTTTTCCTTTTGTTTTTTCTTTTTCCAGTAGCTTTTGCATTTTCTTTTTGCCACAATTGACCTAGCAAAAATATGCCACTCGCCAAAACAAATTCAAAGAAGTACTGTGCACTGCCACAAAAGATTGTGAGACTTTTGAAAAAGTTTACAATTTTTATAAATTAAGAAGGCATTTAATTTATTTCTTAGGTCACTGTTTTAAGTAGTTTAGGCCACTTAAACACTTTGCAAAAATGTCGGTTCACCACCAATATTAGTTGTGGGTTATTTGGCAATGATGAACATTTTAGTTTTCATGTTTGAGAAATTTTGAATTTCACTCAAAATTTGAAATTGAATTCAATTGGAATTTGAAATGAAAGAGAAACAAAGATGATCAAACACATGTTTAGCAAAAGGATTAACTTAACCCCAGGGATTACTGTAGCATCATTATACCGGGGTGATACAACTCTCCTCCTCTAAAAGAAATTCTTGTCCTGAGAATAAAGAGGTAGAAGGGAACAGGTTGGTGTATTCAGCCCGTTGGTTATCTTCGCGTTCCCAAGTGGCTTCATCTTTAGTATGATTCGACCATTGCACCTTGAGGAACTTGGTAACCTTCTGTCATGTTTGACGTTCAGCTTCTTCAAGAATGCAGATCGTATGCTCTTTATAAGTGAGATCATCTTAAACTTCAATCAGTTATGGATCCACTTCACGTTCCGGATCCTTGAAGCAACGATGAAGTTGCGACACGTGGAAGACGTCATGGACGTGAGAGAACTGAGGTGGCAACTCTAGTTGATAATCCACCAGTCCACGACGGGCGATAATGCGGAAGGGACCAATGTAGCACGGAGCTAGCTTGCCCTTGACTCCGAATCGATGGGTGCCTCTCAAATGAGTGATACGCAGATAAGCTTGTTCGCCAGGTTGATAAGTTGAACCCCAGTGTTTATGATCATAATTGCTCTTCTGGCGGGACTGGGCCGCCTTGAGATTATCCCGGACAATGCGAACCTGCTCTTCAGCTTGTTGAATAATGTCTGGACCAATGAGCGTCTGTTCCCCAGTTTCTGACCAATTCAGAGGGGTTCGGCACTTACATCTAGAAAGCACTTCGAAGGGTGCCATCTTCAAGATGGCTTGATGACTGTTATTATAAGAGAACTCCGCATAAGGGAGAGATTCTTCCCACTTCTTGCCGAAAGAAATAACACAAGCCCGAAGCATGTCTTCAAGAATTTGATTGACTCGTTCGACTTGGCCTTGGGATTGGGGATGATAAGCAGTGCTCTAGGTAATATGAGTCCCCATTGCCTCTTGGAAACTATCCCGGAACTTCGAAGTGAAAATACTGCCATGGTCTGAACTGATCTCCTTCGGAATGCCGTGGAGTGACACAATTCGGGAGATATACAAGTTTGCTAATTGACTAGAAGTGATTGTCTCCTTAACTGGTAGAAAGTGAGAAACCTTCGAGAATTGGTCGATGACGACAAATACAACATCGTTACCTTTCTGAGACTTGGGAAGGCCAGTGACAAAGTCCATCTGAATCTTATCCCATTTCCATTCAGGAATAGGGAGAGGTTGTAGAAGTCCAGCCAGTTTCTGATGTTCTGCTTTGACGCGACGACAAACGTCACATTCTTCAATATATCGAGCAATGTCTTGCTTCATGTTAGACCACCAATACTTCTGACGAATGTCTAAGTACATCTTGGTGCTTCCCGGATGAATAGAGAGAGGGGTGTCATGTGCTTCTTTCATCACCTTCTCTGTCATAAGCTCGAACTGGGGTACTACAATATGATCTCTAAAATATAAGGACCCATCTTCACCAAGTGAGAAATCTCTGGATTTCTCTAAGGCAAGATCCTTTTTCATCAGATCAACATGAGCATCTTTGGCTTGAGCAGACTTGATAGCTTTTAGAAGAGTTGGTTCCAAAACAAGGTTATTCAGGGAACCTTGTGGAACTAGTTGAAGGTTCAGCTTGCAAAGTTCTTCATAAAGGCGGAGTTGAGCTTTGTAGACCATATGATTATTGCAATAAGACTTGTGGCTCAGGGCATCGGCCATTACATTAGCCTTACGAGGGGTATAGAATATACCGTAGTTGTAGTCAGCAATACCTTCCATCCATCGCTGTTGACGGAGGTTCAGATCCGGCTGAGTAAACAAGTACTTCAGACTCTGATGATCAGTGAAGATCTCACAACGATTACCGAGAAGGTATTGTCGCCATAGCTTTAGTGCATAGATAACCGCAACAAGCTCGAGGTCGTGAACTGGGTAATTTTCTTCGTGAGGATGCACTTTACGGGAGGCATAAGCAATCACTCTGCGCTCGTGCATTAGGACACAGCCTAATCCTCGTCGTGAAGTGTCGCAATAGATGACGAAGTCCTTGCGAGAATCATGGGGAGCAAGCACTAGGGCAGAAGTCAGCTTGTCCTTGAGTGTCTAGAAACTTTCCTGACATTTGTCTGTCCGACCAAACTTAACACCCTTATGAAGCAGATTAGTCAGGGGCTTGGCGATCCTGGAGAAGTTCTCAACAAAACAACGGTAATAGCTGGCGAGCCCGAGAAAGCTTCTGACTTGCTTGACAGTCTTCGGAGGGGTCCAGTCAAGAATAGCCTGAACTCGCTCTGTGTTGACGGCAATACCATCTTTGGAGATGACATGACCAAGGTAGGTTACTTTGGGAAGCCAGAATTCGCACTTGGAATACTTGGCCTAAAGTTGATGTTCTCGAAGCTTCTCTAGAACAAGTCGAAGATGTTTAGCATGTTCTTCTTTGTTTTTCGAATATACCAGGATATCATCCAGATAGACTACGATGAACTTGTCGAGGTAACCCATGAATATGTAGTTCATCAGACGAGAGAATGTGGCTGGAGCATTGGTCAAGCCAAAATACATGATGGTGTACTCGTAAGAACCATAACGAGTGACGAATGCGGTCTTGGGAATATCCTATTCACGAACACGGATCTGGTGGTAACCCAACCTCAAGTCGAGTTTAGAGAATATCGATGAACCAGCCAGTTGATCATACAGGTCATTGATCCAAGGAAGGGGATATTTGTTCTGAATTGTAGCTTGGTTGATAGGACGGCAGTCTTGGACCAAACGGTTCATTCTGTCCTTCTTCTTGACGAAGAGGGAAGGTGCTCCCAAAGCAGAGGAACTTGGACGAATGAAACCCTTGCAAAGAGATTTGTCGATTTCCTCCTTAAGCTCAAGGAGCTCATGAGGCGGCATCTTGTAGGGTCATTTGGTGATAGGAACGGTGCCTGGTTTCAAGTCGATGACGAACCCGACAGCCCGAGTAGGAGGTATTCCTGGAAGTTCTTCTGGAAAGACATCTAGGAAGTCGCGAAAAACTGGAATCTTTTCAATTCCTTCAAGAGGTGTTGCATTCAACGCATTCAAGACATAAAGTCGTGCTTCAGCATTTTGAACAAGCTGAGCACGGTAGCTTACTATCTCATTGGAAGGATGTAGGAGACGAACGACTTTGGTGGCACAAATGATAGAGGCAGTATGTGCTTTCAACCATTCCATTCCCAGAATGAGGTCAATATTGGAGGACTCTAGAATAATGGGAGAAACAAGAAATTCCAACCCTTCAATTTCAATGGGGACGTCGCGACCAATCATGGTACTTCGGCACTGACCCACAGAGTGCTACCTCTTGAGCATTGTGTTGGTTTTCCCTTGAAGAGGAAAGGGTGATGCAGCAAAGTAGTGTAAGTATTTCCCTTAGTTTCCGAGAACCAAGGTATCAATCCAGTAGGAGATCACGCTCAAGTCCCACACACCTACACAAACAAATAAGAACCTCGCAACCAAGGCGATAAAGGGGTTGTCAAGCCCTTCACGGTCACTTATGAGAGTGAGATCTGATAGATGTGATAAGATAATATTTTTTGTATTTTTATGATAAAGAGAAATAAAGATGCAAAGTAAAATAAACGGCAAAGGAAATAACTAAGTGTTGGAAGATTAATATGATGAAAGATAGACCCGGGGGCCGTATGTTTCACTAGTGGCTTCTCTCAAGAGCATAAGTATTACGGTGGGTAAACGAATTACTGTCGAGCAATTGATAGAATTGAGCATAGTTATGAGAATATCTAGGTATGATCATGTATATAGGCATCACGTTAGCGACAAGTATACCAAAACGATTCTACATCTACTACTATTACTCCACACATCGACCGCTATCCAGCATGCATCTAGAGTATTAAGTTCATAAGAACAGAGTAATGCTTTAAGGAAGATGACATGATGTAGAGGGATAAACTCATGCAATATGATATAAACCCCATCTTTTTATCCTCGATGGCAACAATACAATACGTGCCTTGCTGCCCCTGCTGTCACTGGGAAAGGACATGGCAAGATTGAACCCAAAGCTAAGCACTTCTCCCATTGCAAGAAAGATCAATCTAGTAGGCCAAACCAAACTGATAATCTGAAGAGACTTGCAAAGATAAACCAATCATGCCTAAATAATTCAGAGGAGATTCAAATATTGTTCATAGGTAAACTGGATCATAAACCCACAATTCATAGGATCTCGACAAACACACCACAAAAGAAGATTGCATCGAATAGATCTCTAAGAAGATCGAGGAGAACTTTGTATTGAGATCCAATGTAACGCCCTCGATGCGGCTATATCTCCTACGTGTCAAAGCACGACTTAGAGGCATAACCACATTGAAAGCAATGTCGCAAGTAAGGTAATCTTCACAACAACCCATGTAATAAATAAAAGGGGAAAGGATACATAGTTAGCTTAGACTCGCCACGTCACACAAATACATGAATAACATTACAATCATCCAATACACTCATGGTCGGACTACGGTACCAAAATAAAGATCAACCCCCACATGCGACAAAGTTCCCGATCGCCCCAACTGGGCACCACTACTGATCATCTGGGAAAGACACATAGTAACGACGAGAGTCTTCATCGAACTCCCACTTGAGATCAAGCGCATCGTCTAGAGCGGTATCATCGGTCCCTGCATCTGGTTTTGGAAGTAAACTGTGAGTCACGGGGACTCAGAAATCTCACACCCTCGCGATCAATACTATTTAAGCTTATAGGTGAGACAAGGTATGATGTGGAGTTGCAGCAAGCATCTAGCATATATGGTGGGTAACCTATTCGCAAAAGAGAGCGAGAAGAGAAGGCAAAGCACGGATGAATAACTATGATCAAGAAGTGAACATAGAACAACCTACGTCAAGCATTACTCCAACACCGTGTTCACTTCCCGGACTCCGCCGAGAAGAGACCATCACGGTTACACACGCGGTTGGTTCATTTTAATTAAGTTAAGTTTCAGGTTATCTACAACCGGACATTAACAAATTCCCATCTGCCCATAACCGCGGGCACGGCTTTCGAAAGTTCAAAACCCTGCAGGGGAGTCCCAACTTAGCCCATCACAAGCTCTCACGGTCAATGAAGGATATTCCTTCTCCCAAGACAATCCGATCAGGCTCG
This sequence comes from Triticum urartu, assembly GCF_003073215.2. Classification (NCBI taxonomy): domain Eukaryota; kingdom Viridiplantae; phylum Streptophyta; class Magnoliopsida; order Poales; family Poaceae; genus Triticum; species Triticum urartu. Next base: position 249,022,446 of record NC_053028.1, on the reverse strand, counting down.
ACATCCCGGTTACAAGACATCCTTGACAATGGTAAAACTAAACCAGCAAAGCCACCCGAATGTGCCGACAAATCCCGATAGGAGCTACACATATCTCGTTCTCAGGGCACACCGGATTGTCCAAGGTTCCGGTAGGCCAGCCCAGAGTTGCCCCTGGTGGCCACCGGCAGCTGACAGGTTGGACCAACACTCAGAGGAGCACTGGCCCGGGGGTTTAAATAAAGATGACCCTTGAGTCTGCGGAACCCAAGGGAAAAAGAGGCTAGGTGGCGAATGGTAAAACCAATGTTGGGCCATGCTGGAAGAGTTTTATTCAAGGCGAACCGTCAAGGGGTTTCCCATTATAACCCAACCGTGTAAGGAACGCAAAATCCGGGAACATAACACCGATATGACGGAAACTAGGGCGGCAAGAGTGGAACAAAACACTAGGCATAAGGCCAAGCCTTCCACCCTTTACCAAGTATATAGGTGCATTAAGATAAAACAAGGTAATATAGTTATATCCCAACAATAAAACATGTTCCAACAAGGAACGATCTCCAATCTTCACCTGCAACTAGCAACGCTATAAGAGGGGCTGAGCAAAGCAGTAACATAGCCAAACAATGGTTTGCTAAGACATGGCGGGTTAGAGGTTTGACATGGCAATGTGGGAGGCATGATGAGCAAGTGTTAGGTATCGTAGCATAGGCATAGCAAAAGAGCGAGCATCTAGCAAGCAAAGATATAAGTGATTTCGAGGGTATGGTCATCTTGGCTGCAAAGTTGTCAAAGTTGACTTGATCCTCATAGGAGAACTCAACGGGCTCCTCGTTCACGATCTCATCTCCCAGCTCTACCCGAACAAGAACAACAAGCAAACGGAACACAATCAACCACGTGCAATGCTCAAACAACATGATGCAAACATGGTATGATATGCGGGATGCGGTATGTGATGCATATGCAAGATTTGATAAGGAATGATTGAACCTGGCCTCAACATGGAAATCCAAGAGTGCCACTGGAAAGGTGAGGTGATTTCGGTTGAAATCGATATAAAGATCACCGGAATCAGATGCACGGTTTGGAAATGGCAAGCAAAACAAATATGGCACCGGTCTGCGATAATCAGCAAGTAACCATCTAAATGCAACAAGATAAATATGCTACAACACTCAAACATGACAACAAAATACATGGCAGGGATCCACTCATGATGCTTGACAAAATATGAACACTGAGCTACGGCTAAGTCATCCATTGACAGGTTCAAACAAGCATGGCAAAAGAGCAAATGATAACAAGTTTCAGACTTAGTGAAATTAACACAAGTCTGGAATTTATCATCAGGAAGCACACTTTAGAGCATGAAAACTACAAGCTACAGGATCTTAACATGGAAAAGCAAGGCATGGCATTAATCTACTCAAAGCACTTAACAAAAGTCCCTTAGTGACCTTGAGCAAAAAGGGATCAGAAAATACAATTGCAAGCATGTGAACATGACAAAAACATAAACAGATTCAGACTTAGTGAAAAAACTAGAGCATGCAAAACAGATTAGCAAGTAGGCATGTTTACGAGCTCGATGCACTCACTACAGAGCATGGCAAGAACAACATCATAGCATGCATGGATCAATAGTAACATCCTCAGCAAAATCGCTAAACATGTCAACAATCTGCCAGGATTATTTTATAGCAAAAGTAGAGCTCGATTGACTCAAGCTAGGGTGCTCCATAAATGCAAACAAAGACATGGATGGATAGAGCACCACAATGTTAACAAAACATCCTTATTGAGCATCCTCAAAAGAGGCACGGATCACTAGGAAACAACATGAACATATCGCATAACAACAAAATCAGGACAAGGACTTAGTGAAATTCTAAGTCCCTGAAATCAGCATTACCGATTACGCTACTTTGCAAGCTTGTGCTAGTCACCACAAATATCACAAAAATACATGGCAAGCACCCCTGTAAAGATGACATGGCATATAACAAAACACATGTAGAGCTCAGGATCATAGCATGCACACATTAATCATGGCAAAAATGACAAAAGGCTATTTGCTGAAACAGATCTGACAAATTCATCACGTAGACCTCTTCCAACAGCATTTCAGGCATCAAGATGAGCTCAAATTCAAATGATGCAATGAGATGAAATGATGTACTCATCGAGACGAACATTTTGACATGCTACACGCATGAATCAGAGCTATGGATGCAGAGTTATGGCATGTCAAAGATGGCAAAAATAATTAGGTTTTCGGGGAGAAGTCAACCCTCGTCCCAGATCTAGATCCGGGACACTGTAGCAGTTACTGTAGCAGCTTGCACCGAGGTCGCCGGAAATGGCCGTGGTGGTGGCCGGAGTAGCGGAAGAAGCTCGCCGGAGCTTGGCCGGAGTAGGAGGGACTTGCCGAGGGCGGCGGCCGGAGCTGGGGACGGCAACGGCGGCGAGGCGCGGCGTCGGCGATGCGGGCGCGGGGCGGCCGGACCGGTCAAGGCGGCGGCGGAGCAGTGGGCGCCGACGTCGAGGTGGCGCGGTGGCTCACCGGCTCGGGGAGGAGAAGGGGCAGCGCGGCGGAGCAACCCCGGCGGTGGGCGGCGCTCGGCAGGGAGGAGGCGGCGGCAAGGCGCGGCCCGAGCGGGCGTGGGGAGGGTCGGAGATGGGCCTGCGGGCCCGTGGCGGCGGGAGGCGACTGGATTCACCACGTGTCGTCTCCTGAGTGGTGGCGGCGGTGTGTCCGGCGGCCGGCGGACGTGTCCAGCCGTGCAGAGAGGGATTTTTAGGGTTTCGGGAAGGAGACCCGAGATTTCGAATGAAGGGTCTATTTATAGAGGTGGAGGAAGCTAGGAAGCTCCAAATGAGGTGCGGTTTGCGGCCACGCGATCGTGATCGAACGCTCTAGATGATGGGAGAGGTTTAGGTGGGTTTTGGGCCAGTTTGGAAGGGTGTTGGGCTGCAACACACACGAGGCCTTTTCGGTCCCTCGGTTAACCGTTGGAGTATCAAACGAAGTCCAAATGGTACGAAACTTGACATGCGGACTACCGTTAGTAAACCAAGGCCGCAAGGCAAGTCTCGGTCCAATCCGGAAATGTTTAACCCCCACACACGAAAAGAGGTAGAAACGGGCACCGGAGGACATAGGAGCGCCGGAATGCAAAACGAACAACGAGGAAAATGCTCGGATGCATGCGACAAACACGTATGCAAATGCGATGCACATGATGACATGATATGTGATGCATGACAAAGACAACAACACATGAAGACAAAAACCCGACAACGATGAAATAAAATAACTTAGAGCCGGAAACGGCAAGAGTTGGAATACATATAAGGTAAATTACATCCGGGGTGGTACAACACTCCACCACTACGAAAGGATCTCGTCCCGAGATCTAGGACTGGAAAAACGCCGGGTACTCAGATCGGAGGTGATCCTCGCGTTCCCAGGTGGCTTCACTGTCGGAATGGTGTGACCACTTGACTTTGAGGAATTTGATTGACTTGTTGCGAGTCTCGCTCTCAATCTCTTCAAGGATAGCAACAGGGTGCTCACAATAAGAAAGGTCTTCTTGGAGATCAATGTCTTCGAAGTTGACAGTGCGGTCAGGGGTCTTGAAGCACTTGCGGAGCTGAGAGACATGGAACACGTCGTGCACGTTTGCAAAGTTGGAGGGAAGCTCGAGTTGATAGGCGAGATCACCTCTCTTGCTGACGATCTTGAAAGGACCCACGTATCTAGGGGCAAGCTTCCCTTTGATACCGAAGCGACGAGTACCTTTCATTGGAGAGACGCGAAGGTAAACATGGTCTCCGATCTCGAAAGCCAAATCACGATGCTTACTATCATAGTAGCTCTTCTGGCGCGATTGCGCTGCTTTGAGGTTATCACGAATGACTTTACACATCTCTTCTGCCTCTGTGATCAAGTCATTTCCAAGAAGTTGACGTTCACCAGTCTCTGACCAGTTAAGAGGAGTACGGCACTTTGAAAGTGCAACTATCCCTAGGTGGTTTTGGTAATTCATAACAACATATAGCTCATTGAGCTAATGCTATTCCAAGATGATTATTTCAGGAAAGCTCAATGATTGGCATGGCATGGATGTGAAAGTGGAACCCTCAAAATGCTAAGGACAAAGGATTGGCTCAAGCTCAAAAGCTCAAGACTCTTCACTTTATATTTTAGTGATCCAAGATCACATTGAGTCTTTAGGAAAAGGCCAATACTATCAAGGAGGGATGAGGTGTTGCTTAATGAGCCTCTTGCTTCATGTGCTTAATGATATGCTCCAAAATCCTCAGCTACTTTCCCATATCCACATATGACCTAAACCCTAAGCCAAACTCGGTCCTGCCGATTCTTTCTATCCGGCGCCACCGAGTTTCATTTGTCATAAGCCACTGCCAAACCCTAGCAATTCGGTTCTACCGATAGGGATCTCGGTCTCACCGAGATGGGATTGCAAACTCTCTGTTTCCCTTTCGTAACTTTTCGGTCTCACCGAAAGAGCGAATCGGTCCCACCGAGATTGCAATGTAAATTCAGTGTTTCCTTTTTGTAACTTTTCGGTCTCACCGAAAGAGCAAATCGGTCCCACCGAGTTTGCCTGACCAACTCTCTGGTTAGCTTATTACCAAAATCGGTCCCACCGAGTTTGTGTAATTGGTCTCACCGAGATTACGTTATGCCCAAACCCTAACCATATCGGTCCTACCGAGTTGCATGTCAGTCCCACCGAAAATCTCTAACGGTCACTAGGTTTACCTTTTCGGTCCGACCGAGTTTGTTGATTCGGTCCCACCGAGATTGGAAAACTGTGTGTAATGGTTGGATTTTGTGTGGAGGCTATATATACCCCTCCACCTCCTCTTCATTCGTGGAGAGAGCCATCAGAACACATACACAATTCTAACTCATATGTTCTGAGAGAGAACCACCTACTCATGTGTTGAGACCAAGATATTCCATTCCTACCATATGAATCTTGATCTCTAGCCTTCCCCAAGTTGCTTTCCACTCAAATCTTCTTTCCACAAAATCCAAATCCTATGAGAGAGAGAGTTGAGTGTTGGGGAGACTATCATTTGAAGCACAAGAGCAAGGAGTTCATTACCTACACACCATTTGTTACTTCTTGGAGAGTGGTGTCTCCTAGATTGGCTAGGTGTCACTTGGGAGCCTCCGACAAGATTGTGGAGTTGAACCAAGGAGTTTGTAAGGGCAAGGAGATCGCCTACTTCGTGAAGATCTACCGCTAGTGAGGCAAGTCCTTCGTGGGCGATGGCCATGGTGGGATAGACAAGGTTGCTACTTCGTGGACCCTTTGTGGGTGGTTGCTTCTTCGTGGACCCTTCGTGGACTCGCGCAACCGTGTTACCCTTCGTGGGTGGAGCCCTCCGTGGACTCGCGCAACCGTTACCCTTCGTGGGTTGAAGTCTCCATCAACGTGGATGTAGGATAGCACCACCTATCGAACCACGGGAAAAAACATCCGTGTCTCCAATTGTGTTTGAATTCTCCAAACCCTTCCCTTTACATTCTTGCAAGTTGATGCTTTACTTTCCGCTGCCAATATACTCTTTGCATGCTTGCTGAATTGTGTGATGATTGCTTGACTTGTCCTACAATAGCTAAATCTGCCAAGAACTAAAATTGGGAAAAGGTTAAGTTTTTATTTGGTCAAGTAGTCTAATCACCCCCCCTCTAGACATACTTTCGATCCTACAAAAGTGGTATGAGAGCTTTGGTCTCCATTTGCTTTGATCTCCATAGCTTTTGGTGGTCATAGCCTTGGTTTCACAACCTAGGAGAGTATGGCGTCTAGCGAGGGAAATTATCACCGTAGAGGTCCTTACTTTGATGGTACTAATTTTGCTAGTTGGAAGCATAAAATGAAAATGCATATTCTTGGACATAACCCCGCCATTTGGGCTATTGTGTGTGTTGGTTTGCAAGGTGACTTCTTTGGTGGGAAAGAACCAAACCGTGAAGCTACCGCGGATGAGTTGAAGATGTTGCAATACAATGCTCAAGCTTGTGATATTCTCTTCAACGGATTGTGCCCCGAAGAATTCAACAAAATCAGCCGTCTTGAGAATGCAAAGGAAATTTGGGACACTTTGATTGATATGCACGAAGGTACCAACTCCGTCAAGGAATCCAAGTTGGATGTGCTTCAAAGTCAACTTGACAAGTTCAAAATGAAGGATGGTGAAGGTGTCGCTGAAATGTACTCTAGGCTTGCTCTCATCACAAATGAGATTGCCGGCTTAGGAAGTGAAGAGATGACCGATAGATTCATCATCAAGAAGATTCTAAGAGCCTTGGATGGAAAATATGATACCGTGTGCACATTGATCCAAATGATGCCCAATTACAGTGATCTCAAGCCAACGAAGGTGATTGGAAGGAATTGTTGCTCATGAGATGTCACTCAAGGATAAAGAGGAACTTCACAACAAATCAAGTGGTGCCTACAAAGCCTCATGTGAAGCCCCTACATCATCAAGTGAGAAACAAAACTTCAATGAAGAATTGAGCTTAATGGTGAAGAACTTCAACAAGTTCTACAAGAGTAGAAGCAAAGATAGAAGCTTCAAGTCAAGGTCCTACAATGACAAAAGATCTTCTAGTGAGAGCGAAACTGCTACAGTTGTGGAAGAGCCGGACACTATTCCAATGAGTGTACGGCTCCCTACAAGAGAAGAGAAGATTCTCCAAAAAGAAGAAGCAAAGAATCACCACCAAGAGAGAGAAGGAGTAGAGATGATCGTTATGAACGAAGATACTCACGGAGAAGCAAGGATTCGGAAAGGAAGGAAAAATCATCAAGGAGCTACACAAAACGAAGACATCAAGCTCATGTTGGTGAATGGGTATCCGGCTCCGACTCCGACAGCCACTCCGAGAGAAGTTATCACTCCGACTCCGAAGATACTCAAGATGAAGGTGTTGCCGATCTAGCACTTGTGTCAACCAACTCCTACGACATATTTGACTCACCAAATGAAGGAATTGGAAGATGCTTCATGGCCAAAGGTCCTAAGGTAACACACCCTGAGTATGTTGATTTCATTAGTGATGAAGATGACTTGTTAGGTGATGATTTGCATGTTGACAACTCTAGTGATGAATACTATGATGAAATGTCAATTAATCATGCTAATCAAGATAAAACGAATGACAATGATAAGGAGAAGATTGAGGCTCTAACTAAAGAACTAAACACTCTTAAGTTAGCTCATGAAACTATCTTCGAAGATCATCGAGAACTTTTAAGAGCTCATGAGAAATTACGCTTTGAAAAGCTCAATCTTGAGCAAGAGCATGAGTTCTTAAAAGCAATCAATGATGATCTTCGCAAGAAAAGTTCTCCTTACATTGCCAAGCGTTTACTCTTATCCACTTACATGCCTCAAGTCAAGTCTAGTAACAAGAACAAGAAAGATTCTTCCTCTAGCAGTAACAATGATCATGCTGAATCCAATATTGTTGCTTCTAGTAGTTCTCTTGATTCCACTAATGATTCTCTTAGCCAAGTTACACTTGAGCAAGAAAATAGCTTATTGAAGGGAATTATAGAGAAATGAGTGTACAAAAGCCTTGCCGGGAGTAAGCAATTCGAGGAAATTGTGCGCAAGCAAGGAATGCACCGGAAGAATCAAGGTGTTGGTTTTGAACGAAAGTTCAATGCCAATGGAGTTGAGTGGGAAGAAGATCAATACCCCAAGACAAAGTTTGTTCCTCAACAAGAGAAGTATGATACGTCTTTCAAGGGGACACAAGCTCAAGATGATCTTCCACCACAAGACTACAAGCAAAAGGCAAGGACAAGCTTCAAGAGGAAATTGATGCATTTGAAGAAGCTCCTAAGACCTTAGTCATGTGGATTCCCAAGACTACTTCAAGTTCCACTTCATCAAGTACGACTACAACTCCAAGGATTCCCATCAAGATGGTGTGGATCCAAAAGAAGAAGAACTAGAGAGTTCTTGAGGGTGACTCCGCCAACATACTTCACTCTTATCATTTTGGCAAGAACGAGTGCAATCAACTTCCACATCTTGCACTAGTTCAAGGAGTCACAAACCCTCTTGTTGGTAAGACAAGGGACAAGGTAACCTAAAAGTTTTCATGGACATCATCTTGTGTGTGCATCACTCTATGTCTATGGATATCCTTGTTTGTTCCTTGCGGGACTAACCCATGTAGGTATTGAAAGTGCAATTCACTCAAAGGGATAGCTCCAAGTGATCTACATCAACATTGAGCATCCACATCTTCAACATCTACATGAAGTCATCATCGACAAAACCCGAGGTTAGTTCATCCCTCTAAGGGGGGATATCACATCTAGGGGGAGCTTTACTCTAAGACTTGAGCTAAAGCAACTCTAAAGATGTGAACACAACAATGCTTTATGTAAAAGTGGTAACCCCACTTGAGCTTAAACGATGAGTATGACCTATGATCAAGTGTTCTCACTTGACTCCTAAGTCAATATACTCATATATAGATGACCTTGTCATCGCAAATTGCTTGGTAGATGCTAGAATTGGTTGTGCATGCCTTGTCACATATTTCATTTGCCATCTTATTGTGTGAGCATGCTGGTTGCATATTTTACTCATTCGAGGACATCCACCTGTTGTTTTGATTGTTCGGTTTTATTTCCTTTTGCCAAGTGGATGGACAAGAATGCCTAAGAACCTCCTTTAGCTATCTATGCTTTTCTCGTCTCAAACTCTATTCATGCTACATCACAAAATTTGATCAAGTCAGATTCGAACCACTCTGTGTGAGGAGCGCTCGGAGTCCCCGATTCGTCATAGACTTAAACTTCTAAAACCTCTTTATGATTCTCGGTCTGACCGATACCCTACTTTCGGTCCTACCGAGATCATTAAGTTGATCTATGTTTTCGATCTCGGTGCAACCGATTTGAACCATTCGGTCACACCGAGTTGCAATAATTGTATACAGTTTTGCATCTCGGTGCCACCGAGTCGTTCCACTCGGTCACACCGACAGGGTCGGGCTATATATAGTCACGGGAAAAAATTTGGAAATTTCTCCGAACCCCTTCGCCCGCGCGATAGCCTGCTCTGCCAACTTGGTCTCTAGATCGTCTCCTCGCCGCCAGCCGCCTCCAGTCACTGGTCTCCATCGCCGTCAACGGAATTCAACCCCGTCGTTGCCGCCGTAGCGAGTCTCCGCCGAACTAGGGTATGGACTCGATCACAGTGCTATTCCCCGTCCGATTCCTAGCACATTGTGTTCTTAATGATTCTTGCCACGATTGAAACACTCCTATCCAGTCAATGCGTTCGTAGATTAGTTTTGATTCGAAAATTTTAGGGTTAGGTTTCCGCCGAAACCATCTCGGACCCACCGAGTTGAAAAACTCGGTCCCACCGATTTGGCTTATGCCATTGCACAAGTGAGACTCGGTCTGACCGAGAATTACTTATCGGTGTGACCGATTTTGGAAATTTGTGAAACCCTAGCAGTCTCGGTGCCACCGAACTGTGACTCGGTCTGACCGAGTTCACTAGTTTAGGTTCCAAAACTGCTTCGGTATCACCGAGTTTAAAAATTGGTAGATCCGAGATGATTTCAGTGGGAAACTAAAACTAAGTTTTTGGATCATTCTTTTGCAAAAATCTCTGCATTTTGTGATGCTCATCTATTCTACCTCATCTATAAACTATTCACAGGGTCAGCAGTCAGCTTGTTCATCATGTCAGACCAAAGTGATAGCCAGAACATGTCAGAAGAGCAAGTGTAGATGAGTGAGGGCACTACTCCCTCAAGTTCTTCAGATGAAGGCAGCAGGAGCACCCCTAGCAATCTACCAAAAGCTGCCACCAGACAGAGAAAGAAGAGAACTTCAGATTCTGAGGATGAGGATTATGTGGCAGAAGAGGAAGCAACTTCAAAGAGAGTAGTGCTTGAGAAGGAACATGGCTCAGCTCAAGGCACAAAGCCAGGGATGAAAGTCAAAAGGCCAGCAGGCAGGCAACCTATGTCAAAGGCCAGAGCTTCAACTGAGAAATCCACTCCCATAGAGCCAGTTGCTGCTGAGGGAAAGAAGAGGAAGGAAAGGGTCAAGAAGACCGTAGCCAAAGTGCTTGGAAAGGCTTCCATCATGGAAGATGAAGAGGAAGAAGAAGAGGTTGCTGCACCAGCACCTAAGGCACCTAAGCTTATGGGTGATGCTATAAGATCAGGGGCTGCTGCATCCAAGCCCAAAGAAGCACCCAAAGCTGCCTCCAAGCCCAAGTTTTCCCCAAAGAGAAATACGAGGAGCATACCTGCAACTGAGAAGAACAAGGCCCCAGTGCCTGAAGCTGCTGAAGAAGATGATGAAGAGCACGTTCTGAGAAAGCTCAAGCCCAAGATCCTAGACCACAATGATGCTCATCCTGTGGCTGAGGACATGAAGCTCAGAAGAGACTCAGGGCTGAGGAAGTGGAGAGAAGCAGATCCATATGCTTCAAGGAGGAGGACTGCTGTTGACTACAGATTTCACACCAAGGAACAACAGGACTTCTATGAGACAGTGCTGCTTGATAAGAAGCCAATAGTCTGTGATATGAGATGGGTTGACTGGCAATACATCAAGGACAATGAAGAACACTACCCTGGAGTGTATGACAGCTTCAATGCTTGTGGAGTAGCAGACTTTGTTGGGCAGAAGCTCACAAAGTGGAACGAGGAGCTTATTATGCAATTCTACTCCACGGCACACTTCTATCCAGATGGTAGGATAACTTGGATGTCTTAAGGTACGAGGTACCAATCTACTGTTGCTGAGTGGGCACAGCTCATCAATGCCCCAGAGGAGCATGAGGATGACTTGGACATTTATGCCAAGAAGAAGACAAATATGTACAAGGAAATTCCAAATGAAGCACTTGACACTTTCAAGTTTGGCTCAGTACACTATCTTCTGTCAGGGCTGCCAACCATAAATTGGATACTGAGGCACACCTTATTGCCCAAGTCTGGAGATCACAAGATGATCAAAGGCCATGCAATCAACTTGCTACATATCTTTGATGTGCCACAGAAGTTCAAAGTGATGAGCCTCATGGTAGAGACAATCAAGAGGACAGCAGCAGATCAGAAGAGGAGTTGTGGATATGCCCCACAGATTCAGGAGCTCATCAACTCAAAGATGGGCACAGGCATATACTCATTGGACAAGGAACACCTGCCCATCCGTCCAGATTTTGAAGATAATCAAGTTGTTATGACTAAGAATGAACCATCATCTGCCCAAGCACAAGCCAAGAAGGAGAAGGCAAGGAAGGAGAAAGCTGCCAAGATGCCTACTCAAGAGGAGGCATCTGAATATTTCCTGAAAACCAAACAAGAGCAGCTTGGTTACCTAATTGCATCCACCCTGCGGATTGAGAAAGGACTAGCCACCCTAACTCAGAACCAGGCAAGCCTAGAGAGAATCATGGAACAAAAGTTCTATGACTTGGATGTCAAGGTGACAGAGATTCAGACTGCAGTGGAGCAGCTCCAAGATGATATGCAGGAGAGGAAAGGGAAGACAACCACTGATGCCTTTGCCAGAGTGCCACGAGGTCCGAGGTCGTCTGCAGTGCCAGTTCCTGACACAAGAGCAACTGCCTCAGCTCCAGCCGTAGCACCAGCCCAACCTGCTCCAGCGTCTACTTCAGCTCCAACTCCAGCGTCTACTTCAGCGTCTACAGAAGCCTTCGTCCTTGGAGTGATCCGGACTCCACCACCACCTGAAGATCAAGCCTGAGCGTCGATCTAGCACTATGCATTTTCTAGGAACTTTTAGGTAACTTGTTGCCAAAGGGGGAGAAAAATGTATAGATCATAGGCTTCGAGAGAGAGAGTGTTGCTTTTTTTCTCTTGCTTTATTTGGTGGTTTTCGAACTTTGTTTGCTTTTGAGTGCTTGAGATACTATGTCATTGCTCATGAGACATTGATGATCATGTGTTTGATCATAAGCTACACTTAATGTTTGCTTAATATTATCATCTTATCTATCTTATGTGATCATTCACTATTCTTGGTGATGAGTGCATGTATTTCATTCTTATCATTTTAAGCGCTCCACCAAGATGTATGTGACATGGAAGAGTAACCCATGACTCTAACTCTTTGTGCATTTGCAGTCCAAAGCAAATTTTAAATATGCACAAATTTAGGGGGAGCTCTTACTTGTCACATACTTCTCAAAGCGACGATATATTTCATGCTTATTATCATTTGTCGAAGCTTTGATCTATATGTTGTCATCAATTACCAAAAAGGGGGAGATTGAAAGTGCAACTATCCCTAGGTGGTTTTGGTAATTCATAACAACATATAGCTCATTGAGCTAATGCTATTCCAAGATGATTATTTCAGGAAAGCTCAATGATTGGCATGGCATGGATGTGAAAGTGAAACCCTCAAAATGCTAAGGACAAAGGATTGGCTCAAGCTCAAAAGCTCAAGACTCTTCATTTTATATTTTAGTGATCCAAGATCACATTGAGTCTTTAGGAAAAGGCCAATACTATCAAGGAGGGATGAGGTGTTGCTTAATGAGCCTCTTGCTTCATGTGCTTAATGATATGCTCCAAAATCCTCAGCTACTTTCCCATATCCACATATGACCTAAACCCTAAGCCAAACTCGGTCCTGCCGATTCTTTCTATCCGGCGCCACCGAGTTTCATTTGTCATAAGCCACTGCCAAACCCTAGCAATTCGGTTCTACCGATAGGGATCTCGGTCTCACCGAG